>NC_084507.1:1482500-1540000 GCF_024500385.1 Phyllopteryx taeniolatus
TTTTTACATTAATTTTTTTTTGCCTCATTGAACTCAGTCTTCCGGATTGCTTAATTTATGTTAAAAACAAAATCTCTGCAAAGGACTGGGGGATCCCTGCAGGACCCCCTACAATCTTTTTTTTGGTCACCTTTTTAATGCCTTTGGTGTTTGCATGTTTGATATATACAATTTGTGTATATATATATATATATATATGTGTGTGTGTGTGTGTGTTTGTGTGTGTATAATCCCTACATTCATAGAAAGTAGAACAAATAAACTCAGAAATGAAGTTGTGTGTAATAATGTGAAATGACACAGGGAAAAGTATTGAACATGCCAACTGGTATTTATTTAATACTTTGTACAAAGGCCTTTGTTTGCAATTACGTGTATGGAGAAACTAGTTGCATGCATTGCTCTGGTGTGATTTTGGCCCATTCCTCCTCACAAGCAGTCTTCAACTCTTGAAGGTTCCGTGGGCTTCTTTTATGGACCTTGAGTTTGAGTTATTTCCATAGATTTTCTATTTGATTCAAGTCAGGTGATAGGTTGGGCCATACTAGGAACTTTATTTTTTTTTCTTTGAAACCAAATGAGAGTTTCCTTGGAAGTATGTTTTGGATCATTATCTTGCTGAAATTTCCACCCTCGTTTCATTTTCATCTTCCTCGTAGATGGCAGCAGATTTTTGTCAAGAATGTCTCTGTACATTTGTCCATGCATCCTTCCTTCAGTAATGGGAAGTTTACCAGTACCATTTGCTGAATAGCAGCCCCACACCATGATGTTCCCTCCTCAGAACTTCACTGTTGGTTTGGTGTTTTTAGGGTGATGTTCAGTGAGTGCCATTTCCCCTCCAAACATCGTGTGCATTATGGCATCCAAACAGTTCAAATTTACTCTCATCCGACCAGACTATATTCTCCCAGTATTCGGCTAGCTTGTCCAAATATTGTTCAGGAAACTTTTAACGAGCTTTGACATGCTTTTTTTTTTTCAGCAATGAGGTCTTGCGTGGTGAGCATGCATACAGGCCATGGCGCCGGAGTACGTTACTCACTGTTTTCCTTGTTACAACAGTACCTGCTCATTCCAGGTCTGAAGCTCTCCACAGGTGGTCCTTGACTTGTGGAAAACTCTTCTGATTATTCTTTGCAGTCATCTGTCAGAAATCTTGCGAGGAGCATCCGATCGAGGCAAATTTATGGTGGTATTAGCTTTCCACGTATTATGGCCCCAACCATGCTCACTGGACAATCAGAAGCTTAGATATGCGCCTGTAACCAATGCCATTGTTATGTTTTAAAACAATTAGTTTGTGATGGTCTTGACAGCTCTCTTCTCTTACCCATCATGAGATGTGTCTTGATGCACACCTTGATAATGAGACCTTTTTGTAGGTTATTAATTAGGACTGAACCAGCTGATATTCATTTTTGCACTGACAAGGGGCTGGATTTTTGGTGTCTTGGCTTTCCATGCCTTTTTGCAATACTTTTGTGTTCAATACTTTTTCCCTGTGTCATTTGACATTTTTACACACAACTTAATATCTGAACTTATTTGTTCTACTTTCTTTATATGTATGGATTACTTGGGTTGTTCCCAACATCTTGGTTGAAATTTTCAGGTCAATAGCACCTTTGGAAGTATATTTAGTGAGAAAAATGGTGATGTTTTCAATACATATTTCAGCTGCTGTATTGGTAGAAAGATGATGAGGATAGAGCTGCCAGGCAAGAGATCACGAGGAAGACCAAAGAGAAAGTTGAAAGATGTAATAGGGAAGACATGAGGGCAGTTGGTGTTAGAGAGGAGGATGCAGGAGATAGGCAAGGAAAAGGATCACACGCTGTGGCGACCCCTAATGGAACAAGCCGAAAGTAAATGAAGTATCAATAGTCTGCAACTGGCATGTAGTTGAATATGTCCCATCCAAAAGTATTGGAACGGCAAAGTCAATTCCTTTGTTTTTGTTGTATACTGAAGACATTTGGGTTTCAGATCAAAAGATATGAGACAAAAGTTCAGAATTCCAGCTTTCATTTAATGGTATTTACATCTAGATGTTAAACAACTCGGGACAGAGCACATTTTGTTTGAAGCCACCCACTTTTCAAGTGAGCAAAAGCATTGGAACAGACATGATTAAATTAACTTAGTGAATAACATTTAATATTTGGTGGCATAACCTTTACTTGCAATAACTGCATCAAGCCTGCGACCCATTGACTTCACCAGACTGTGGCATTCTTCATTTTAAATGCTTTTCCAGGCCTTTATTGCGGCCTCTTTAAGTTCAATTTAAAGAAAAATGAATCCAAACTAATCGGGAGAAGCTTCATCAAGCAACAAGACAATGACCAAAAACACACTGCCAACACAACAAAGGACTTCATCAGGGGGGAAAAGTGCAAAGTCTTAGACTGGCCAAGTCAATCACAGGACCTTAACCCAATAGATTATGCATTTTAGCTCCTGAAGAGGAGACTGAAGGGAGAACCCCCCAGAAAACAAACAAGAACTGAAAAAGGCTGCAGTAAATGCCTGGAAAAGCATTTCAAATGAAGAATGCAACAGTCTGGTGAAGTCCTTGGGTCACAGGCTTGATGCAGTTATTGCAAGCAAGGGTTATGCCAACAAATATTAAATATTATTCACTTTAAGTTAATTTAATCATGTCTGTTCCAATACTTTTGGTCCCTTGAAAAGTGGGTGGCTTCAATCAAAAGGTACTCTGTCCTGAGTTGTTAAACACATCTAGATGTAAATACCATGAAATAAAAACTGGAATTCTGAACCTTTGTTTCATATTTCTTTTGATCTGAAATCCAAATGTGTTCAGTATAAAACAAAAAAAAAAGGAATTGACCTTGCCGTTCCAATACTTTTGGAGGGCACTGTATGTCAAACTAGTAGCTCTTAGTATTAATCAGTACCCAAGAAGTAGCTCTCACTTTCAAAACCATGAGTACAACACTACTCCCTCTTGTGTGATATTGCGTAATTGTTCTTTATTTGGTTTTGTTTAATCATTAAACAACACCATAACAATAATCGGTTAATAAACAGTAATCAGGAAAAAAGATTTTGCAGCAAACCTTTATGCAAAATAAATCGGATTTGATTAACAGATGGAATAATCGATAGAATAATCAATTTCCAAAAATATTTGGTAGTGACACCCCTACTAGAAATCATTCGATGTACAATTGGTCGTAATGTGTTGACTAATGCACCAAAATCAAAATCCTTGGGCGAAACCGAAAGGCTAGTCTTGCAGCTCTTTATTCTTTATTTCAGAACCAGGGGGATCCATATCACAGAGTAAAGAAAAACAATTTAATCGAGAAACAAGAGAAAATTATAATAATCATAATAATAATAATTAATAATAATGAATTCATAGCAATACAATAAATAATAAAAAATAATAAGGGCAGCCATTGTTTTCCATGATTTCAGAGGCATTAAAAAACAATATTCTCATATATAGTGATAGTTTTTGGGAAAATATATTGTCTTAAAAAAAATGTTATTGTGACAGGCCTACTTAGTAGCATGTTGAAAAACCATACTCAGCTGCAACAGGCTTTCATCTCCTCTTCATGCTGGTTACCAGCCTGGTCATACTGCTGTGGGGATAGCATTCCTGTTCTTCAACTAGCATTTATTGCAAGTCGGCACTGTGGTTGTGTTGGTCACACTGGCATGAACAGCACACCCAAGCTGATCCCACTAGTGTCTAAGGGAGTTGAGGCCAGGACTGCTGGCAGGCTATATCATCCTCTCCACTCCCAAATTCTGGAGTTGGGGCTCTGATAAACCGTGCTTTGTGGGGGTGAGCATTGTCACCTTGCTGCATAGAGATCGGTCCCAGACCGTGGAGATATGGCTTGTTGCAGAATCTCATCTCGATATTTCTCTACATTGAGGTTGCTTACAATAATGACAAGCCACATTTTTCCAGTGAGGGAGATGCTGTCCACCAAAAAGTATTGGCCCCCTTCTGAAATTCTTATATTTTTGCATAGTTTCCCCAGTTTAATGTTTAACATCAACAAACAAATGTAAATATCAGACAAATATAACCGAGTGAACTTTAAATGCCGTTTTTAAATGTTTTTTTCATTTATTAAGGGAAAAAAACTACACAGTTGCCTGGCCCTGTGTGGGAAAAGTAATTATCCGCCTTATATTAAATAATTCATTAATTGTGGCTAATCAAAATTTTTGGTTAATTTTCACTGATTACACCCAAGCCTGATGACCTCCAGACCTGTTCAATCAAGAAATCACTTAAACAGAATATGTCCTGACAAAATCAAGTTGGACAAAAGATCTAAAAAGCTGCAACAAAATGACATGATCCAAAGAAATTCCAGAACAGATATAAAGTAATTGACATCTATCAGTCTGATAAGGGTTCTAAAAACAATTTTTAAAGCTTTAGGAATCCACCAAACCGTGGGGAGAAATTATCCTCATTATCCTCACATGGAGAAAACATGGAACAGTGGTGAACCTTCCCAAGAATGGCCTGCCTACAAAGATTAGCCCAAGAGAACCGCAATGAGTCACCCAGGAGGCCACAACGAAACTCAGGTCAACTTCTAAAGAACTGTAGAGGTCAGTTAAGGTCAGCGGTCATAACACAACAATAAGGAAGGGACTGGGAAAAAATGGTATCCATGACAGTATTCCAAGGTGAAAACCATTGCTGACCAAAAAGAACATAAAGGCTCATCATTCTTTTGCCCAAAAAAAACAATAACATCTGAATGAATCCCAAGACTTTAAAGAGAATATTATATGGATTGACGAGATCAAATTTGAGCTTTTTGGAAGGTCTGTGTCTCGTTACATCTGGCGTAAATGTAGCACAGACAAAAAAAAAGAAAAGAAAATGGAATTCAAATTAGACTGGAAGTGAATTTCTATAGGCTGACAGCTCTGAACTCATAGCCATAAATGCTATTTAACTAATAATTGGCATAGTTCTGTCATTAATAATTGTCGGATTTGGTTCATTTTTCAATTTTAATTATTGAAAAGCGCTTTGTGTTGCATTTTTTTGAATGAAAAGCGCTTACAAATAAAGTTTGATTGGTTGATTGATTGATCATTTCTTTGTGTTTTGGCTTTCAGTTTTCAGCCTTGGGTTCCACAGTTTTGGGTTTCAGTCAAGAATTTTCATTTCTGTGCGTCACTAATACACTATATAATGTACATCAACTTAAACTTAAGTTCAGTTGTGATATATGAACATGTTTGGAACTTAAAATTAACAACAATATACTTATTGAGAAAATAGTTTATTTTAGGTTTAAGTCTACCTCTGTAATAATTCCCAACCACATGGTGTGACAGATCATGGGGTGTGCAGCAAGTTCACTTAATTGGTCCAAAGATTAAAATGTACTTACTACAAATATTGTATCTTTGATCATCTATCTATACAGCGCGTACACAATGAAATGTTCTTCCACTAGATGGCAGAAGGTACAATTGACCTGTGTATCCATCATTATTTTGGTATATACCTGTGAATTTCAGTGTATATATACTTTTTGTGACATTTTGGTTTTCTGGTGTGCCATGAGATATTTATAATATAAAATAAGTGCCTTGGCTCATTGAAGGTTCAGAAACACTAGTACATGACAATTTAGTTTTATCACCACCTCAGGTTCAGTTTAGTTAAAAAAGATTTTATAAAATACCCTGTCTACTATGGTGAATTTGATCCAATAGTTTGGGTGTGACTGAGTTGCAGCCTGAGGAGTGTCAGGTGAGGCTATAGAGGGTCCTGACCAACAATGAGTTCTGTTTACTTTTTGAATGTATTTGTGATTGTAAGGTTAGATAGATGTTTGTGTGTGGATTATCTGTTTGTTCACGTTAATAATGTTTTAACTAGAAGGAAGAACTGTTGTGTTTCATCAAGTAATTTGTTGGCTGCCCCGAGCATTCGTTTCTGACTTTCTGTGTGTTGACATGCTGCCCGAAGTGGCTCTCCGATGGTGTCCTAAATAATGCTGCATCATTGTTCATTTCATTAATTTCAACACTGGTGGAGACATGAAACTGTTGGTATAATGTTTTTGAAATAAATAATAGATATGAAACTGCTTTCTGAAGTCAGGTAGGAGGGAAGACTGAAGTGAGGAACAACTGCTTTTATGGATTTGTGGAGGTATAGAGACAGAATGCAGAATTAGAGATGAGGTTTGAGAAAGCATGATGATGAAGGAAAGGGGGAGGAGAGAGTGGCTTGTAGGGTAGGGTGGGTTGGGTTGCTAGGGGAGAGTGTATCAGCCTGCTACTGAGAGCCAGCCTTTTTATTGGAAGCTACTTGCATAGCAGGAGAAAGGAGGAAGAGAGGTAGCTAATGAGTGTTGTAGGCTGGTTGCTGAGACAGCACAGAGTTTATTTATAGAGTGCTGGCTGGCCAGCCCTTAGATACCAGCAACGAATCAGCTGATGGAGAAAGCGAGGGGCCCAACCAATGGCAGCGCAAGAAGGGGGATGTGAGAGAGAGGAAGTTCTGTGAGTGCTTCTCAGCCTCTTAAAGAGACTGTGCTGATTTCTCAGTACTAGGCAGATATTCTCTCTTTACAGCAGTGTCATGTCTGTTAAGCAGGCCAGGACCCAGAGCACCACAACAATGACTGTCAGTGGCAGTGATTGGATATTTTTTTCTCTGCATTATCATATAAACACAGAACATGAAAACATACGGTATACTGCTCACCACAGCTGAATGTTTTTTTTTTTCTATTTTTCAAAATTCACATTACTACAGATCACTAATTCATAACTAATTCATTTTGAAACCAATGTGGCCTGCTGAATGGAATGAAAGAAGGCAAATAAGTTATAATTACTCTTACGTGAGCTCTGTGAGCATCTAATCTAAATTATAAAAAAGGCTTTTAATTTTGCCTTTGAGAAACCAGTTTTCCTTTCTAGGGAGACATGAATTGTGTTTTTAAAGCCAGCAGCTCAGCATTACAAACTGGGTGTATGCAGATCTAATTCTGGCCTCCTAATATCCCTTTCCCAAAGGCCCAGTATAGCCTGCTATGCTTGCTCTGACCTGCTTGTCTCATAGCAGGACACTCTAGAACTGACTACCGGCCAACACTGTGCATAAAAAAAAAAACAATAAATAAATAAAATAAAACATTTTAAGAAGTTGGTCCTTAACCTCTCAATCCATCTGTATTTTGGTGTTTTCTTTTGTAATACTCATAGAGAACATCAACAACATTTCCTGTAGTTTTACAAGTAAAAGCACCATTTGGTTAGTGACATTTACAGAACTATTCCCTTTTGCCTCTAGCATGTTGACCTGTTTTTCAAGAGTGTGGATTCATTATATGGCACAACTTGTTTTCTTGGAGAAGAACCAAAAATGTGAATTTTAAATCGAGCAGTATAAGGTTTACTTAAATTATGTTTCATATTTGTTGACATTTTATGTACTTATTTTCAGTAATCTGTAGTAATTTTCCAAAATGTATTTTTAACCATTGGTGTTGTACACTAGCCTTACATAGGGAAAGTCCTATCTTTAATGGTATTTACTGTATATCCTGTGATGTTGGTGGACCAGCCTGGACACCTCCTCTTATGAGTTCAATACCTTGATGTTCATTATAAAGCGATGTTGGCAAGTGGTACATCTACACAGCGATTGACTCTTGGGTTTCGCGTAGCAGGTTTTTCTCTAAGCAGCTTCACATCACAAGTCTTTCTCTATTAAAGTTGGAACAATCTCACAAGAGACAACAGATATGTCTTCAACTCCATTTGTTGAGTATTTTGTTCTTGGTGGCTTTTTGGCATTTTTGCATATAATTTATGATAAAAATCTAACTTTTTCACAGTCTTTAAAAACGGAATACTATTAATACAATGTAATCCTAAAATTATACATTTTCACAAGTGGTCGGACTCAAGGTCTATATCCCCACTCGCTATTTGTATCATTCATACACGAGTGAATCGCTAATCAATTAGTTTTTTTCCTCCTTGTACTATTCCAAAATAGTAGTCCAACAAATGAGTCTATCTGTTGAACCAGTAAGAGAGTATACAGGCACGACTTGCCGCTGTTTAGCTGCGTCACCATATACAGAGAGGTTTTTCTTTTTAGGTTAAAATGGCTTACTTTAACGAGGATCCCTCGCCGTATTTTGGCCATAGGTAGAATCCCAAGTCTGTTTTTTTGCCCGTCGATGCCATAAAGCCTCACCGACTGGACCAAATTGCCACCTTTCTAGCTAGCCTGCTGACTACCGAGCCACGCCAGCGCCACACTGTTTTAGATCCACTTTCTCCCTTTCTCTCTTAACTCTGCTGCCATGCCGCAGTCCCACTCTCCAGCGATGGCCCTTTTTTTTTGGGTGACGCTTCCATGGTATCTGTGCCTGAGCCTCCTTCAGTGGAGAGCTGTTTTTTTTTTTTTAAAACGAACTTTATTGAGCTCTCAGTGAAGCCACAACATGTACATGCGCAGAAGCGATGCACAGTAAGTCAACCAAAATTATTATTTATTTTTTTACTCAAATTGACTCGACTTACGAACCACTCGTATGTAGCTCAAATTTTCCCTTATAATAGATGTTAAATGTTCTATAGCAGAGCACTTTTAAGTAGCTGTTCAGCTTTACTGACTCCACAGGTATACTGTTTATCGGTGTAAAACAAATTTTCATCAAGGGACACACCGTAGATATGGTTTCCCTCAAAGGGCCGTTATGACTGAAAATAATCCATTCATCCATTTTCTTCAGTTTATCCCGAGTTAGGTCGCTGGACTTAAGCATGGAAGCCCAAACTTCCTCTCCCCTGGCCACTTCGTCCATCTCTTCCAGGGGGATCCAAAGGTTTTTCCAAGTAAGCCAGGAGACATAGTCTCGCCAGCGTGTCCTGGGTCGTCCCCTGGGCCTCCTTCTGGTAGGACGTGCCCGGGACACCTCGCCTGAGCCACCGTATCTGGCTCCTCCCAATGCAGAGGAACATCAGCTCTACTCTTGAGTTCCTCTCAAATGACCAAGCTTCTTGCCCTTTCTAAGGGAGAGTCCTGACTTCTTACGGAGCAAACTCATATCGGCTCCTCGTATCAATGATCTTGTTCTTTGGGTTAAAACCCACAGTTTGTAACCATAGGTGAGGGTAAATCGAGAGGTTCACCTTTCGGCTGAGTTTCTTCTTCACCATGATAGGCTGATACATCTACCTAAATCTGCCTGCCGATCTCCCACTCCATTCTTACCACACCCGCTAACTCCTCCACTTAGGGCAGGTTCTCATCCCCGACCTAGAGAGGGCACTCCACCCTTTTCACTGTCATTGCCCACATGAGCAGCAGAATAAGGAAGTCCTCAGCGGGAGTGCTCGCCAGCACACCCTCCAAGGACTCCAAAAAGGGTGAGGTACTCTGAGCTGCTGTTTGGTGCATAGGCACAAACAATAGTCAGGACCATTCTAAGGCCCTAGAGCCAGCTTCTTTAGCTGGGGATAGGACCGCCAAGGTCCCCGCCATCGCCACTACCCAGCTCACTATGCACCATCGTGGGCCCTGCAGGTCGGGGGGCATCTTGCTCTCCTGGTGGAGGGCGGGGTGGCATTGGGTCCCTGCGGCCTCCTCCGGGTGGCCGGTTGTCGTGGCGCCTCGGTGGGGCCGGCGGACTGCCCTGGGTCCCTCGGTGTGGGACGTGTCCCTTCCGCCGGGCTGCTCTCAGGTGGACTCCTGGGCCCGATCCCGCCTTTCGATTGATTGGGTGGGGTCCTCAGCCACCGCAGTGCATGCACAGCAATTACAGGACACTTCTGTCAGTCATTGTGCATGTGAAATGGTGTCAATTCACTTGCATGCAGGCAGACACCCCTGGGACTTTCTCGCTGGGTGTGTGGCCACTCACTTATTGCGACAAATAGCTCATAAATATGCGAATTTCTTGGTTATCCCCTCACTCACACTCTCGTCCTATAGACTTTTATAATTTACATAGTCACTCCCACCGCACTTCAGTTGTACAGCCGGGTTCACGACCCTTGTCATGCGTCTCCTGTCCTTGTCCTGTCCTTCCCTCACAAGGTGTAGCACTACTGCCCCATACAACACTTATATCTGTTTCATTGTTCTAGATATATAAAGATTTACTTTTCTCATCTTGTTTATAGCTCGTGCTTTGTCTTTTCTAGTGACGTTTAAGTCTAGTTCACCAATCAAATGACAAAAGTCACATGACCTCACACAACGTCTTCTATTGGGCTTCCTGGGAATAGGTATTAACACTAGATAAACCAGCCTGGCTGATCGCCATGCCTAATCACCATTTTGGGAAGGTCGTCGTTACCATGAAGGCAACGGCACGCTACTCTTGTTTACATTTAGAAACACAAAAACAACAGCTTTCATGTATTGTAGTATTTGTCTGGCACTGCTCAAATGTGGATATTTCAGCTCACTTATAACTTGAGAAAACACTGTGCAGTAAATTGCAAAAGTTATTGATTTAATTTTTTAAAAATTGTTTGTGGTATTTACTACTTATTTCACTGTTTAGGTTTTACTCTTACTCAAGTATTTTTTTGGAGGACTACTTTTTACTTTTTCTTGAGTCACATTATTGTCAAGTAACAGTACTCTTACTTGAGTACAATGTTTGACTACTCTACCCACCTCTGGAGCAGATATCCTTGCTCATCAAATCAGCCAGTGTCGTATTTGTTGCACTGGTCTTTTTTCTATTTTCGTATTGAGGAACCGCGAAGCACGCGTAACATTGGCGACAAGAGCTGATCTGCTAGTACATCCATCCATCCATCCATTTTCTGAGCCGCTTCTCCTCTACTAGGGACGCAGGCATGCTGGTGCCTATCCCAACTATCATTGGGCAGGAGGCGGGGTACACCCTGAACTGGTTGCCAGCCAATCGCAGGGCACATACAAACAAACAACCATTCGCTCTCACATTCACACCTATGGGCAATTTAGAGTTGTCAATTAACGTGCATGTTTTTGGGATGTGGGAGGAAACCGGAGTGCCCGGAGAAAACCCACACAGGCACGGGGAGAACATGCAAACTCCACACAGACGGGGCCGGGGATTGAACCCCACTCCTCAGAACTGTGAGGCTGACTCTCTAACCAGTCGTCCACCGTGCCGCCTCTGCTAGTACATCTTGTATTAATTAGGAAACACGCCTACAATTAACTAATTAGTTTACGGATGTTAATGGTAAATGTATTAAGCGACGTTAAGGATTATGTCTAACTTCAAATTAGGATTGAACTAACTTCAAATTCAGAAATGGCCAATAAAAACAGAAAAATCCTGTACTTAATATTTTCCTGGATGATGCATTTGGGATTAGCCTTTGAAATTGGTAATAGTGAAAAATGAAGTGAAAGAGACTGATTTTAGTCAATTCTTTTCCAGAATAAGAGTGCTTTAAGAGGAAGATGCTATTCATGTGGCACAGTTTGCAGCAGGTGGAGATGGTTCTGGCTCAATTTGGAGGTCAAAACAAAAAAGCAAAGAAATTAGGCAAATTTAATTTTAATCTTAAATTTGTACATCGACATGTACTTGAGCGGTGTAAATAAATGTTTTTCTGTGTTAAGAAAATTTGTCGATTTTGCCTTATTATAGTGTTCAGTCTTCCAGATTGCTTAATTTATGTTAAAATTAAAAATAAAAAAAAGATTATCTGCGGAGGCCTGGGGGATCCCCCCCCCCAGACCCCCCAACAATGTTTTTTTTTTTTTTTTTGGGTCACCTTTTTCATGCCTTTGGTGTATGCATGTCTAATTACAAAGCAGCCTCAGACCATCACATTGCCACCCCCTTGTTTAATTGTTGGCTTGATGTTTTTATTAAATGCCCTGTTATTTTTACATCACAGATAACAGGCTGCAAACCTTCAAAAAAAGCTTTCTCTCATCAGTCAAGAGACTATTTCTCCAAATGTCTTGGGGATCTTTTAAGATGTTGCTTTGAAAATGTAAGAAGAGTTTGCATTCTTTTTGTCAGCTGTGGTTTTCGCCTTGGAACTCTCCCATGGATGCCCTTTTTGCCCAGTGTCTTTCTTATGGTTGAACACCAGTAAGGTTTGTAGTTCATAGGATGTATTTCTGGGTTCTTTTGTGAACGTCCCCTGGATGAGTTGTCATTGCACTCTTAGAGTAATTTTGGTTGGTCGACCGCTCCTGTGAAGGTTCGCCACTTTTCTTACGTTTCTCCATTGTGGATTATGGCTTTGACCGTGGTTCTCTGTAGTCCTTGGAAATGGCTTTGTAACTTTTTCGAGAATGATGGATTTCATTCACTCTTTCTCATATGTAGTTGAATTGGATCATTGCATGAAGATTTTGTAGCCTACTTCATTTTGTCTGACAGACCAGTACTATATTTATATATTAGGGAACTAATACTTTTTCATGGCACTCAATATTCCTCTTGGCTTGTTTATATGGACTGTGTTCCTCTTAGCTTGTATCAATGGATAGGTCGGAGATCCTACATTACTTCACTGTTTATGTATACATGCTGACATTTTAAAGTGAAATCAGTTAATTCAGGGCCTCCAGCAAAATGAGACCTTTGTTTTGCAGTCATGGAACTGTTTGTGTTCATCAAGTTGTTGGCAGTTGAGTTCAGTGATCAGCTCTTGCTCCTCATCACATCAAAGAAAACCACAGGAGATGACAGACGTATTCTTCTGTATGTGTCGACAAACAGTTGGTAATGTGCAGGAAGGCTACCTGTGGTTTGGCCAAACTTTCCTTTCCTAGATTTTACATTGAATCTTTGACACAAAAAAAATATGTCAAACCCCCCACTAAATTAAAAGAAAACAAAAGTCAGTCCATGATGACAATCGCTACCGTAAACCAAAAATTATGAACAAACAGTGACCTGTGTGTGGATAATAACGATTACTTTTTTAAAAATGTAAATAACCTGTTTTAAAACCCAAAATTAACTTTTAGCAATTAAGACAAAGAAGGATACAGAATGTTGGGGATTCCCTATTTAATCATGTCTCCATTTTCATCTGTCTCTTCAGGTGTAAGCAGCTCAGGATGTCCGCCCACCTCCACCTCCTCCTCCTCCTCCTCCTCCTCCTCCTCTACTGCCCAGGGCTTCTCCCTCGCTGAGCCAGCCATGACCAGCCAGCACACACATACACACCCCTCCTTCAGCTCCATTCACTCCATGGCCGAACAGCAGCAGGTAATGCAGTGATCCTGCCAAAAATACATTTGGCAGTGGAACATGGCATTAGGCAGTACCACCACTGAAAAGTTCAAATATGTTTTAGCCATGTGTATGGTCAGATTTTAAGTTCTGTTCCTCACTAAAAGCTGATTTTCAAACATTAAACCCTTGGTGAAGTTGTTCTCTCTGTGTTTTAGAAGGTCTACAGAAGATCAATCTGGTTTAGGAATTAATAGATTAATTGATCATTAAGAATCCTGTCAATTGTGCGGAATTAATTATCGAATAATCCTGTTTTAAAGAAATCGAGATGTAATAATGACTTTGCTGCAACAAGCAGAGCCAGTGAGATTCAGTTGCGACGACCCTCTCAATGGCAAAATGCCTCCATGCAGCCTTACTCTGATCAATACAACACTGGCATATACTGTTAGTGGAAGTTGATTTTTATCCCATCTCATTATATAAACCCCTAACAATTAATGGATTAATTGATTGTTAATTTTACCCAAAATCAAGGACATTTAAATGACCAACCTTGCTCTGGTTTAAACATTTCAGGTTTTATTTTGAAGTCTCAAATTTGCAACCCAATGCTCTTTTTGCATATTAGAAAATAAACACAACAGCAATGAAAATTGTCTTGCACGAGAGACCCCTAAAATGTAGGCGCTTTCAAACCTGCCGTCCGTGTTCTCTCTTCTGAATCAGTTGTTTTGTAGACACGGTCCGTGTCCCCCCTGTTTAGTTTGTGTTCGCGTGGTACAGTTAGAATTTGTTGATAAATAATTATTTGGGCAAAATAGCATGCTCCAGCATATTAGCAAATAGCCAAGTGCACGTTCAGAGCACGATTAATGCCACATCAAATATGTGCAAACGTTTTGTTTGTAGTCATCGTTATGACTAGGGCTACACGATATTTTGTTTGAGCATCGTCATTGAGATGTACGTTTGCTAGTCACATCGCAGGGTCTGCTGCGATGTTGGTGTTCTTGAATATACAGTGAATCAACAGTAATATTAAAAGTGACCAGCAGATGGGCCTTTTTGGACATGCAAATAGAAAGAATGTATGCCTGCTGCATTTCGTACTTCACTCTTTCATTATACTAGGCAGGCACATGGCAGCTGCTTGAGTGCGCGAGGTGCATTCAGGGACACTGCGTAAATGGGAGTGAATGTGTTCTTTTGTAATACAGTACATAATTGTAAAAATTAGGCTCTACACGATCAGGAATTTTGTGGCCAATCAGCGATCAGCGAGTTTAAAAAAACGATCACCTATCCGATCACAAGATGGAGCAATGTGTTTATTTAAATGACCTGTTCATTTACTGTATATACTTGTGTACTTAATTGCTCAAAAAATATATTTACAAGAAATAATGTATCTTTGTTCATCTATTTATGAAAATACAAAACAAACAACCATTCACACCCACATTTAAATACGGTAATAAAGATAATCAGAATTTGAAACAGTAATGCTAACTTTTTTAAATTTTATCACAGTTTATCAGTGAATTATAACATCACTGGTTCAAACATTAATTGTGTGATGAGTCCTGTATTTATGCTCTCATTGTGGTTAAACTCATGTATCCGTTTTGCCTGTAAAATCTCACATTTCCTCACATTCTCCAAAGGTGTACCACTGCGCCACACACCTCTCTTACCTTGCATATAATTTTAGTCAGTAAGTCATGTTTACACACCGGAAAACAATATTTTTAATTTCATCGACAAGGCATTTTGGAGCCTATTGTTTGTTTGTTTGTGGTAAAGTTGTACATATGCGAGTGCATCGCAACACAAACCACAATGGGCCCAGTAAATTTAGATGTCGCTTTTAATGCTACTTTTATGCTACTCAAGATAATTAGGTTGTTCATGCTTTTCCAGTCCTGTGCATAAATGTACTCTGGGCATGCAGAGTGTGAGACTATTCCCTGCAGACCTTGTGACTTTTGCCTGGATGGTCATATGGGATCTTGTTTAATGTTTACTTCTGCCATTTTTTCAGGTAGATTTGTTATCTCTGTCAGCTACAATGCAGTTTACACCCACATATAGGTTGGGAATTTGCTTTGAAAAACTGCTGCATTTGGGGTCCTTGTGGTTGCTGTGCTTCCTTCCAAACTATTGAGGTGTGCATGTTTGTCTTATCTGTGGGAGAATTTCCATAACACTTGTGGCATCCTTGATGGAGAATTATGCAGCTTCCTGTCTTCTTTCTTCCACTCACTTTTGTATTTCCATAAATCCACTGTGTGGGAATCCCATGTGTTTTTGGATGTTCAAAATGCTCATGGTCCACTTCCTCCTGTTATACTGTAGTATATGCCCAAACCAGCCCAACCATATAGTGTTGCGATTTCATTCAGTTACAGTATCACATCCTGTTTGTAACTTTGCTCACTGTGTACACTGAATGTAAGAAAACGGGACTGAGCAAGATGGTGGGCATTTGAAGAAATTATCCTTAATCGATTCGAGATGGCTATCAATTATTGCATTACGATTACTATTACAAAGTGTGAATGATTTGCCCTTTTAACAAAGCTTATCTTAGTGAAGCTACCAGAGTTTCCTCGATTAGCACTGTACTTTGGCTGTCAACATCATCAAGTGAGTAAATAAAGACCACAACCCCCAAAATCTAGCTAGATCCTATGACGGATTCACTGCCTGCACCTTGGAGTACCTTAAGGTTTGGGCCTTTAATCTTGGGACCAGCCCGCCACAATTACTGTAAATCTTCATTCCAAGAAGAAATTGTATTTTTATAATCTAAATAATTAACTGCCTTGTTTAGCAAAAGAAAAACATGGAAAATGGTTTACTTGGTTTGGGCAGCAAATTAGTTGTAAACCCAAATTAATTGTGCTCCTGTCCAGTGGCTGCGACATAGTGACAACCTCAAATGACTCTAGCCTCAAGGTGAAGCTCACTATGTAACATAAACCTGTAGATACAGATAATTGTAATATAAATGTGTGAATGCTACAAGGAATGTCCAAATGAGTTAACTTTGCTAATCACTTTTCTGCTACCTGCAATGCAGACAGCGTAGACCCTTTATATATGCCACCTATTAGCTTCACTTACACTGATGTTCATGGGCTGATGATGACAGCTCATGCCTTCGTCTGTAACCAGTATTGATTGAACATTTAACTCTGTTCACTTGCTCAAAATAATGTAATGAAGGTTTCAATGATGTCCTACTTTTGATTGATTTTCATGAGGAGGTGATTCCGCATTGAATAAGATTAATTAATACTTGTGAAAACATTTACTTTACTTTGTATTTCCTTCACTAGAATAGAACATTGCTGATGTGTTGCTGTTCCTCGGTAGGTGCTGTCTGATATGACCATACTCCAGCGGAGAATTCCCCCTAGTTTCAGAGACCCTGCCAGTGCCCCATTGCGGAAACTCTCTGTAGACCTCATCAAAACATACAAGCACATCAATGAGGTATGACCCCGGAAACAGAAACCTGTACACTATGCCTACTAACTCAACACCTCCATTTCTGTTTCTGTTTTATGTGATAACATTAATACTCGGTTTAGGGTAAAAAAAAATTCTAGGTAACTTCTTTGTGGGCTTGGGAGAGAAGCAAATATATTACATGCATACAATAGTATTTGACCCCTTCCTGATTTCTGTTTTATTTTTTATTTTACTTTTTTCATATTCATTAGTGATGCACCAAAATGAAAATTCTTGACCAAAACCAAAAACCAAAACTGAGGAACCCAAGGCCGAAGACTGAGTCAATCAATCAATCAAACTTTATTTGTAAGGACTTTTCATGCAAAAAATGCGACACAAAGCGCTTTACATTAATTAAAACAAAAATAAATCAAACCCACCCATTATTAATTATAAAACTATGGCAATTGTATTCATGGCTATGACTGCAGAGCTGCCAACCTATAGAAATTCACTTCCAGAACGATTTGTCTGAATTTCCATATTTTCTATTTTAAAGTATTTATTGCATCAACATGGCAAAGATGCATTTGCAGCCAAATTTTTGTATTTCCTGTATCCACTATTGTTTAGCATAAATGATGCACATTTCCCGATTGTGGGCGTAATAAAGGTTATATTATAAAGATTTATTATATTAGTGTACTTTTAAATTTTAGGTTCATTTTCTCAAGTTCCTGTTATGGCTGTCTTGTCTAGTATTTTCCTCTATAAACACATACTAATTTGCCTGCCATTTTGCTCTTCAAAGTTGGCTAATCGCCGCTGTAACGCGGTTCCAGTACTGTACCAACCACTCACTTATTTTGTTTTACGACTTCATGTGATAGTTTAGCGATTAGCATGGTGTTTGTCGCCTGTCTCTTGTCTTATCCCCCGCCTGTCCTCCGTTATTACGATACTTGTCTTAAAGTGTAATTTATTCACTGTTATGGAGCCGATGATTAGTGACTTATGTTGAGTTGACAATGGACGCGAGGCGCACGTTCGCCTCCACGAGTCTGTGTCGTATTTAGCCGCGTTAGCTGTAGCTCGTAAGTAGCTGGGGCGGCTGCCTCAAAATAGCATGCAACAAGCATTCCACCCACGCACAGCGGAAAGCAGCAATAGGGACCCTCTGTCCATGATGATGGAAAAGCCATGCGAGTCCCATAATTCAAAGCAATGTGCAAATTTGAATTATTACACTAAAAAAGACGTTTATCATTGTTGTTGTGTGTTTATGTTCCCAGTAGTTTGTTGAATGTTTGTTTAACATGTATGCTTATTTCACATTTATGGTTGATTTAGAGGATGATGTCATTATCAAACCACGAGTGTAGGTTGTGTGTTATAAAGTGACCTCCAAGTCAATTTAACTGGATATTCAGCAACGCTTTCGAGGGCATTGCTTGTTAATTGGTAAGTGTTTCTTTACCCTCGTACCCTTTAGCCATCAATGTTCAATATGTAACATTTTACAGTATGCATGTGACATGTTATTTCAGTAGTTTTGTTTTGGTGCAAAAAGTATATTGGTCTGAAACCGAAAGCTGAAAAATTTCAGCACATCACTAATATTTATCACTTTTAAATATTTCAGATCATCAAAACAATAGGCATAGATGGGTTTGGATTCCCCCCCACCGTTAAAAATTAACAATTTCTTTTGGAAACCGCATTTTATTTTTGCTTGGGTTATCTTTGTGAGATATTAAAATTGGCTTTATGATCCAAAACATTTAAGTGTGATAAATAATCAAAAATATGGAAGGGGACAAATATTTTTTCACAATACTTTACATACAATTTGCAAATGGTCATTCATGCTCATTGTGTCCTCACAGTTCCAATAACATTATATTGTACGCCAAAAGCTCATCAAAACAGAAAATGTGAAACAAAACCACTTATACAACTTTAGTTAATGCCAATTGAAAAGTGAAAACCTTTAATACTGCATATATTATTATTATTTACAGTTATAGTATATAAAATAGTATCATAAGATTGATAATATTTCTTATGAATGTAATGCAGAAGGAGAATTTCATTTAACTTGCTTTGAGATAATAAGCTTCCTTTATCTACAGGTGTATTATACTAAGAAGAAGCGGCGGGCCCAGCAGGTCCCTCCTGAAGATAGCAGTACTAAGAAGGAGAGAAAAGTCTACAATGACGGTTATGATGACGACAATTATGATTACATCGTCAAAAATGGAGAAAAGTGGCTGGACCGCTATGAGATAGACTCATTGATTGGGAAGGGCTCCTTCGGACAGGTGAGGGCTGAAGAAACATCTCTGTGAAAACTCGAAATTCGTAGCTTGAAATGTCAACAGAAGAAGATAGGTCTCTGGAAACAGTCTTTCATCTGTCTATCATCCATCCATCCATTTTCTATACCGCTTATTCTATGAAGGGTCACAGGTAAGATGGAAAACATCCCAGCCGACTTAGCGCGAGAGGTGGAGTACATCCTATTACAGGGGTGTCACAAAGAGACAGACATTCACACCTACAATTTAGAATTTCCACTTAACTAACGTACGTTTGCAGATCCCTGTTGCTTTGCAACAAAACATAAGCTGTGACTCACAACATGCCAGGACAAAGTCACCAATGTTCAGTCCCAAACGTTATTGTAATCAGTCACTTTATGATTTTGTAGGATATCAAGCTGCAGTTCCAACCCCATCTCATGTTTACAATGTGTGTGCAGGTGGTGAAGGCCTACGACCACCATGAGCAGGAATGGGTCGCCATCAAGATCATCAAGAACAAAAAGGCATTTCTAAACCAGGCACAGATTGAACTTCGCCTGCTGGAGCTCATGAACAAGCATGATACTGAGATGAAATATTACATAGGTGAGATGGAAAAGAGACATAGAAAAATAGTGGGAAAGCACGGCTCTGTGTATAGGCCACAGATCGTCTGCTTTTATGTATGTATTTGCACCAGTTGCTCCGTTCTTACCAGTCCAGTTAGTACTACACTTTTTCCGTGTGTGTGTGTGTGCGTGTGTGTGTGTGTGCGTGCGCATGGGTGTGCGGGCGCTTTTCGGCTGTTGGGCCAAACGGAAAGGAGGATCTGTATCCCTTATATGCCGGAACAGTTTTACTGTTACAGTAGACTTTTTAAGATGGCACTGCGATTTCTTTGTATTCTGGTGGATATTTATTGAGAATTACAGTCATTCAGTCAAACAGAACAAAGTTTTTAAAGGGGAGTGACAGAAAAGTTAGTTAGTACTACACCTGACTATAGGAAAATAGATAGGAAATGTAATTATATGGGCAAAGAGTATTGTCTAGCTACGTGAAGTGTTGAAACCTTTTTAAGTGCCACCTAAAATTTGAAGGATATTCTGCATAGATTTCATAAGAGGAAATGTTGTTCTGTATCTGCTTGACCTCATTCTCAAGTCACTCAATATCATGTCTCCTTTCTGTGTTTATGTGTTTGTGTGTGTGTGTCTGTGTGTAGTCCACCTGAAGCGTCACTTTATGTTTAGGAACCATCTTTGTTTGGTGTTTGAGTTGTTGAGCTACAATCTGTATGACCTGTTGAGGAACACCAACTTCAGAGGGGTCTCCCTTAACCTCACCCGGAAATTTGCACAGCAGCTCTGTACAGGTAGGTTCTACAGTGGAACGTACAGACACACACACACTCACACACACTCACACATTTGAGGGCAGCGAGTGCACTAGTCTTTCCTTTAGCCAAGTCAACTGGCTTTTGGCCCGTTGTTGGGTCAGCCTAAAAATGGAGTCAACCAAAATGTCAGTCAAGGGACACTGTAGTGAGCAAGAGTTTAACTTGTACCACGCGTGTATTCTTTGAAGAACAAGTTAGTTACTGGTAATTGAAATGAAACAAATGTCTTTTTTTTTACAGATCCTCACACAAATTTACCACAACGTGGGCTGTTTTTAAGTGTCAAGGTGTTAAGGCGATGACAAGGAGCCCCAACATAACAACAATGGTGTCTGACCAGGGAGCACATTTTCTTAAACCCATATTTTCCATTGATTTCCTAAATTTCTCACAGTGAGCTGTGCTCATACATCCCTTTTTGCATTGGAGTTATCCTCATTTTGGCTAATGAAGTCCTTCCCTGCAGTCTGAATCTGGGTCTCTCCCTAGGAGACTTCCTGACAGAAAAAAACTGTTGCTGTCTTGCCGAAGCAGGACGAAATGTTTTGTGCTGGTTGTTTTAAATAGAGCAGTTCTGGGGACTGGCGTTCAAATCCCGGCCCCGCCCGTGTGGAGTTTGCATGTTCTCCCAGTGCCTGGGTGGGTTTTCTCCGGGCACTCCGGTTTCCTCCCACATCCCAAAAACATGCGTGGTAGGTTGATTGAGGACTCTAAATTGCCCGTAGGTGTGAATGTGAGTGCGAATGGTTGTTTGTTTCTATGTGCCCTGCGATTGGCTGGTGACCGGTTCAGGGTGTACCCCGCCTCCCGCCCGAAGATAGCTGGGATAGGCTCTGGCAGCCCCCGACCCGAGTGAGGATAAGCGGTTAAGAAAATGGATGGATGGCTGTCTAAATAGATAGAATAAAGTAGAATGGCACACATTAGAGTTCAGACTTCCGTCAAGACCAAAAGGAGCTTTGAAACACCTTCATATATACAGTACTATATCCTGCATTTGGCTTTATTCACTGAGAAATGACAATGTCCTGTTTCACAATACTAACAAAGGTGGAAAAAAAATCCTGGCTCTGCACATTTATCTAGATTCTAATGGGCAAAACCGTTTACCAGAAATTTATTTAGTGATTTTTATGTAATCAGCAACATCATCATTGTCATGCTTATCTGCCAATACTAAAACCGAAAACCCTAACAGTTAGAGACTGCTTGACTGATATTTAAAAAAAAAAAAAAAAAAGGCTGGCAATGATAACTGTAATTTGTAGTACTATATTACCAATGGTTGTAACAATTACATGAACAGATGCGCTGAAGTACCAAAGTGTCGTCATTTTAATATAGGTATATAGAAAAAAATTACTTTGACAAATAATATCTCCAACTGTAATCACATTTTGGCGACAACTATGGATGAAATGGTTTATGGTTAACCGTGGTAACGTTTTAAGTTGGTAATAACGGCATGGTGGACGACTGGTTAGCGCATCTGCCTCACAGTTCTGAGGACCCAGGTTTAAATCCAGCCTCGCCTGTGAGGAGTTTGCATGTTCTCCCCGTGCCTGCGTGGGTTTTCTTTGGGTACTCCGGTTTCCTCCGGAACATTCCAAAAACATGCATGGTAGGTTAATTGAAGACTCAAAATTGCCTGTAGGTGTGAATGTGAGTGCGATTGTTGTTTGTCTATATGTGCCTTGCAATTGGCAGGCGACCAGTTCAGGGTGTACCCTGCCTGAAGATAGCTGGGATAGGCTCCAGCACGCCCGCGACCCTCGTGAGGATAAGCGGTACAGAAAATGGATGGCTGGATGGATGTTCTGCTTGTATGTGTCGTGGGACTTAGTCACTGTATTTAAGCATTTTTAGACCGCTCTTGTGACTCATTTTTGAGAAAAATCCATGCAACAAATCTAGCAACTTTATCAGAGGTCTAGCGGGAGATGTTCACCGACATCTCATCCTAAATGTGCACGTTGACAAAAATCCATTTAAAGGCTTGAATGTAACTAACATGAGTTTATAAATTAGAGCAGTGTGAATATTGTCACTTAAAATCAAATGACCTTGAAAACATATTCCTATAATTGCACTTTGTAAAAAAAATAAAGAATCTGCGTATTTAGTAATCGGATTTCTAATCTGATTTTATTTTATTTTTTTCTATTTTGGTGTGTCTATTGACCAAAATGTATTTGAATTGAAAACATGAATTGTGTCAAATCTATATTTGATTAAATCAAATTAATTAATTCAAATTAATTGCAAAGCTTCTAATTAATTATTAATGTTTTAGTGGAGTGTCACCACTATTAAATAGATCACTGTCATTTTAGTCAAGTAAATTTAGTGGAGTCATGCATGACAATTCCCTTTGGGTGTTGCTGTTTTTTTGTTGGTTTTTTTTGTCAAAAACTATTTATAGGGTTGAGGATTTTTAGTATTCAAAATAAAGCATGTTTGAGTGCTTTCGGTGCATGTATCTGTATTTTTTGTTTTGCATTTCTTTTAGTAATTCAAGTTGTGATAGGATTAAAATTGTACTCTATTTTATCTACTTAACGGTTCTGCCACCTGTAGTTACAGTGATTATTATTATAGTGATTTTTGAGCATGGTGGGAGCATATCAGTAACACCTTGCTTAATGCTGACATATTTTATACCATTTCATCTTTTAGCTACTGGTGACCAGTGTGGGGATATGTCAAAGGTTCTAACGATACATATCAATTCTGTGTCCACAGCGTTATTATTCCTGGCCACTCCAGAACTGTCAATTATCCACTGCGACCTGAAACCAGAAAACATACTGCTATGTAACCCCAAGAGATCTGCCATCAAGATAGTCGACTTTGGATCATCCTGTCAGCTTGGGCAGAGGGTGAGCAGCAATCACACACAGCAAATGATTTAAAATACCTGTCAAAAACTGTCAACACTTTTTAAACATAATATCAAAATGCCTTTTATCAGTACTGTAATTTCTCGTGTGTAATGCGCACCCATATATAATGCACACCCCCCAAAGTTATTGCTTATCATTTGTATTTTTCTTTAGATGTATTCACATCCATATAAGTGTAGCAATAGAAAAGTCAGTTCCTTTTTCAACTGGTTTAAATTTGATGCACTTTTACAATGAAAGGTCTCCGTGACCTCAAATGTGGACGGCATGAATTTTGATTCCAGAATCCTTGATCAGTGAGCCGCTGGTCTAGAGCTATCAGTGGTGTACCGTAATTTCTCGTGTATAATGCGGACCCATGTATAATACGCACCCTCAAAGTTGACCTCAAAATTCTGCAAACCCCTTCTACCTACGTATAATACATTTTTACAATGCATGATTTTGCTTCTACCCATATGATCAAAACATGAAGTATTTTTTCAAATAATTATTCTGAAGTGAAGCACTTTATTTGAACATGTAATACTTTTTTTATTTACTTGCTCCTATTTTGAAATTCACAGCCTTTTATTTAGTTAATGAGAAAACACAGTTGTGCTCATATGTTTGATTACCCAGGCAGAATTTGTAAGATGGATAAAATTATTTAAAGAAAACATGAAGGGCTAGGTGAAACACATTTGATTTTTATTTTAATGGGATTCAAAATTAAACTGTCAAGCATTTCAGAAAAGCATTATCATTAAACAAAACATAACCATACAGAAATGAATGATGGTTGTTGTTCAGTCATATTAAAAAAATATATATATATATTTCACAAATTCTGCCAGGGTATGTAAACTTATGAGCACAACTGTACATACAGTATATGCAGTCATACGCAGCCCTGTCATTGGAATGAAAGTGTAGGCTACACCTTTTTCATAACCTCTAGATGGCGGCATAGATTTATAAAATGTGAATGTTTTTTGTTTTTTTTTTCATTCCCCCCTATACCGATGTATAATTTTCTTGTGGGGGGGGTTACTTATCAGATACATATTGCATGGTGAACTAATTCCACCCTTTTCTCATCCTCCCATCAGATCTATCAGTATATCCAGAGCAGGTTTTACCGCTCCCCTGAAGTTCTCTTGGGAATGCCATATGACCTGGCAATTGACATGTGGTCTCTTGGATGCATCTTGGTGGAGATGCACACAGGAGAACCTCTCTTCAGTGGCTCCAATGAGGTTAGCACATTGTCTCCCTTGGCAAATTTTTATACTGTATACAATTACTGCAACCTTTTTCATACCGCTACCTCAGAAACTGTCCTCTAAGCCGTAGTATAATCATCACCATTCTTTAAAGATGTTTCTCAGAGTTCATTTCAAGAGATTTTGAATGTTGAATATGTAAAATTGTGTGTCTCCTTGTTTAGGTTGACCAAATGAACAAAATTGTTGAAGTATTGGGGGTCCCTCCCAGCCACATGTTGGATGCAGCTCCAAAAGCCAGGAAGTATTTTGACAAGCTATCAGATGGGCTGTGGACAGTGAAGAAGAACAAGGACATCAAGAAGGTATCACATTTCCGATCCATTCGAACTTTTCACCTTAAACCGTGTTGGGGGAACACAACACATAACAGTTACTCTAATTTAAGTCATTTAAATTTATTCTTATTATTTATTCATTCATTCATCTTCCATTCCACTTCTCCTCACTAGGGTCGCGGGCGTGCTGGAGCCTATCCCAGCTATCTCCGGGCGAGAGGCGGGGTACACCCTGAACTGGTCGCCAGCCAATCGCAGGCCACATATAAAAAAAACAACCATCCGCACTCACATTCACACCAACGTGCAATTTAGATGAATTATTTAATTTTAATCCCTGGGTCTAAATGCACATGCCGCTGAACCAACCAGGCATGCAGGCAAAAGAAAAGTCTGTGATTGGGCAGCTAGTCTTCATCCAACTGTCCACCCTTTTTGTTGATCATTGGGTTAGTTGTGCTGCTAGTTTCCTGCACACAGTCAACAAAACTCATACAGACCACTAAAAAGGTTTTCTTTGCATGTAGATAGGAATTCTCTTACTCACATACACAGTACTCATTCCATAGGCTGAATAAAGGAACCCAAGATAGTGCTGCGTCTAGGTTTGAACACTCAAGCCAATTCAGAAGTGCCCTTGACCTGCATTCTCTTTAATGGCTAGATTGGGGCAACCACTTCTTAATTACTGTAATTCAATATTTGCATTTTACTAAAGCGTTTACAGCCGCCATCACTTGCATCAGTTCTTATTATTTTTGTCTGCGTGTTTGTTTTCAGGAGTACAAGCCCCCAGCCACTCGGCGTCTTCATGAGATTTTGGGTGTAGAGACAGGGGGGCCAGGGGGTCGGAGAGCAGGTGAACCAGGACATGCCCCCTGTGACTACCTGAAATTTAAAGGTAAACTTTCACGAATTATAAAGTATAAGTAGTATTACGTTTAGTAGTAAAAAAATAACAAATAAGAATGTGCCGGGACACATTACTTTCGGAAAAGACTATTACTACTACTACTAAAGTACTGTAATTTCTCGTGTGTAATGCGCTCCCATATATAATGCACACACCCCAAAGTTATTGCTTATCATTTCTATTTTTCTTTAGATGTATTCACATCAATATAAGTAGATCAAATAGAATAGAAAAGTCGGTTCCTTTTTCAAGTGGTTTAAATTTGATGCACCTTTGCAATGAAAGGGTTCCGTGACCTCAAATGTTGATGGCATGAATTTTGATTCCACAAACGTTGATCAGTGAGCCTCTGGTCCAGGCCTGGCCAACCCGCGGCTCGCGAGCCTCATGCGGCTCTTTAACTAGTTTCATGCGGCTCTTCAGGAGCTGTCACATGACATGCGTCAGAAATGCTTGGCTGGCGCAGTCATTTACTCCCCCTACAGCTAGATGGCACACTGACCATGTAAGCCTGTTTGAGTGACGTCAAACGAGCGACGAGAGAATCTTTGGTGTGACATCATTTGTGTTGTAAACAATTTCCGTCAAGTTACCTCTTGAAATGGCAGGGAAAAAAAGCACAGCCAAACGAAAATATGAAGAAGAACACAGGACGTTTTTGCCAGAGTGGGAGAGTTTATATTTTTTTGTTAAACGTAATGGCAAGCCGATCTGCCTTATATGTCACGCAGCATTAGCGCATTTCAAAGCTTCAAATCTTCAGCGTCACTTCAGCTCACTCCACCCTAACATTGAACAGGAATTTCCAAAAGGGACTGAACTTCGCAAGAACAAGTTGGTCGCTTTGAAAAGCAGGTGCAGTTTTTCAAAAAATTTACAAAACACTCGGAGACCGTAACGCTTGCATCATATCAGCTGGCTTGGAAGCCAGACTGTTTGAAAGCCCCGCTCGTCACAGATGAGGCTGCGGCTGAGTTGGAGATGATCGACCTTTGTGAGGAGGATCAACTGAAAGCTGTTTTAAGGGAAGGGACCGTTGAGTTCTGGAAAAGTGTGCCAATTGAAAAATACCCCAACATCAAACGAGCTGCGCTTAAGATACTGTCCATGTTTGGGTCAACGTACGTCTGCGAGTCTGTGTTTTCTACCCTGAAACATGTGAAATCAAAGCATCGATCTGTTCTGACTGACACTCATTTGAGAGAATTGCTTAGAGTGGCAACAACAGAATACAAGCCAGATTTGAAGAGGATTGTTCAAGATAAGGAATGCCAGAAGTCTCACTAAGCAGCATAGTAAGAGAAAGATGTTATTGAAAATTATTCTATTATTGTTTGTGGAATTGCTTGAACTGAGAGTTTGTGTGTGTGAGACAGTGCACACAATGTTAACTGTTGAAAATTACTGATATTATCATGTTGGTGTGGTTATTTTCATTAGATCTGGCTGAGCAGAGGTCTGTGTATGCATGCATACATGATTAAAAGATGATGTTCATGTGTACCCGTGTATGTGGCTCTTTGCAGTAACACAGAAAAAAAAGTGGCTCTTAGTCTCTGACTAGTTGGCCACCCCTGCTCTGGTCTAACGCAATCAGTGGTGTAATTGTCTTTTAGCCCAAGTCACTGCCGAAGATAAAGTTAGAATGAAATGGAGAGACTAATACTGTGATGCGCCATACGGTTTGAATTACTATAAATTTGCACAAATCTATGCGCAATAAATAGATGCAATCAGATACTGTAGTTTTAACTAGTTCAACCTTGTTTATAAGCTTCCCATTTATTTATAATGGGAATAATTTCACATCCATTATGAACGGGGGATACTGCACTGTGGATGTACAGCTATAAACGGATTTCTTTTTTTTTTTTTAATGCACCTCATTCAATAATTCCTCCTGTCTTGTCAAAGTCTCACCTATGTTACGATTTAGTAGTTTTTCACCACTCAGTACTATTGAAGCGCATCCTAAAATATCCTCCACTAACACCAGAGGACACTGTTTTAACAGCTTTTTGTCATCAGTGGGCCTCTACCTCAGTGTTTTCCGACCAGGGGTAGGAGAGCATATTACAGGGAGTACGTGGAAGCAGGTTTGGACAGGTGTCATGGAATACATGTACCGGCGTTACGTATTTAGGATTGGGGAAGGAAGAAAAAAAAAGTAATTGTATTCCGGTACAGTGACTGAAAAAAAGACATTAAAAATTGGGATTATTTCGCACGATTAGATTTTCAATGTGGGGAGAGAGAAGCTCGTTGTCGCTTTGAACAGTCGCCTGCTTTCCCACTAGCAGGCCGAGCAACCTTGTCAGGAGTTTAGCAGTGCAACAAGTGGGTAAATGTTGACATCGATAAATGGACCGCAGCCACCACGGCACTGTCTGAATGGTCGTGTTGCCTTCCTAAAAGCAGCTTGTTTAAATGCAAAGGAAAGGACAGTGACTCTGGATCGTATTCACTTGGAGATTTGAATGTCTGTGCGATGCGCATCAAACATTGCGCAACCTCCAGTTGGTTGGATTGCCGACCCCAGAGAATGCCGCTGTGGGTGGCTGCCCATCCCGCCCCATATCAGACAGCGCCCCTGGAAGGACTTATTAATTTTCAATAACATTTACAAAGAAAACTGAGGTTTCATAGTCATTTGGACTGCTGCTGACTTCAGCTATGGGCCAGGGGAGCTAGCGTAGCAAGCTAGTCAAGGAGCCCACAGCTAAATTGTAAGTAAACATTTCACTGTGACTATCCTGTGGCAAATCACTCACTACCATACTATTTAAACACCATATTACCACTGCTCAACCTGTCAACGGGAATAAAAACAATTTCCGCGGTGACATCACGTATTGTAATGTATCATAATTATGTGTGGGTGTGTGTGTGTGCGTCCTTGGACGTGTGTAAACCTTTATCTATCTATTAGGGGTGTAATGAGTCATTCATTATATTGGTGTATTGATTTATATTACATATGGACCGTAGATGATGAAATCCCTAAATTCCTTGCAATTGTACATTGAGGAACATTGTCCTTAAAGTGTTAGACTATTTTCTCACGCACTTGTTCACGAAGAGGTGAAACTCGACCCATCTTTGCTTGTGAATGACTGAACGATTCAGGGAAGCTCCTTTTATACCCAATCATGGCACCCACCTGTTTCCAATTAGCCTGTTCACCTGTGGGATGTTCCAAACAGGTGTTTGAGGAGCATTCCTCAACTTTGTCAGTCTTTTTTGCCACCTGTCCCAGCTTTTTTTAAACGTGTTGCAGCCATAAAATTCTAAGTTAATGATTATTTTCTAAAAACAATCAAGGTTATCAGTTTGAACATTAAATATCTTGTCTTTGTAGTGTATTCAATTAAATATAGGTTGAACATGATTTGCAAATCATTGTATTCTGTTTTTATTCATGTTTAACACAAAGTCCCAACTTCATTGGAATTGGGGTTGTATTTTGTTGCCCTTCTGTTTTTGTTAGATTTTTCTTCCTATTAGCTGATCATTTCCAAACACTTATTTGTAACTGTCATCATCGTGCTTTCATGGTGTCTTCCTCCAGACCTGATCCTGCGCATGCTGGACTATGACCCCAAAAGCCGCATCACGCCATTTTACGCCCTGCAGCACAACTTCTTCAAGAAGACCACAGATGAAGGAACGAACACTAGTTCATCAACATCCACCTCTCCTGCCATGGACCACTCCCATTCAACCTCCACTACTAGCTCTGTTTCTAGCTCTGGTAAAAACACACATCCTGCTTCATACAGTGTTCGTAAACATGTCTGCTCATTTTGCCTGAGGAATAAGATGAGATTTAAAAAAATATTCTCTTCATTAATTACGACATAATGATATGATGCAACCCAATCCACACCAGAAGGTATATGAACAGACTCCTCCAGGGCAGCTGTGGCTACACAAGTAGCTTACCACCACTAGGGTGGGAATGTGGACGGAATGAATAGTGCGTGCAATGGTAAACAGTCTTTGAGTGCCTAGAAAAGCGCTATGTAAGTGTAATGCATTATTATTATGTATTATTAACAGTTAAGTGATGCATGTTTTGTGAAATACCAAGCTGACCAACCACTTCGCAAAAACTCCACAAAAAGGCCTATTCCGGGATTCACACCCAGAATCGCTCAACTGTGAAGTGGATGTGCTAAGGACCACCACCACAGTGGTGCCCAACAGTAGACAAATGAAATGTTGAATACATTTTCCTTCCCATTAAAGCTGCTCTTATTTCCAGGTGGCTCCAGTGGTTCCTCCAATGACAACCGCAACTATCGCTACAGTAACCGATATTACAACTCTGCTGTGACACATTCAGACTATGAGATGACCAGCCCTCAGGTACGCACACAACAGCATCACTGGAGGTTTCACATGTATCTTGTTAGGGATTGGCTCATTCAAAAAAAGCGTACACACAGCCTTGATCTAACTATATACAGTGGAACGTCGATAGAACGGACTAATAGGGGCGGTGGGTGGTCCGATAGAACTGATTGTCCGGTTCATTGAAGCGCTTTTTTGTTTTTTTGTTTTGTTTTGTTCTTTTGAGGCCATATACATACACCCATATTACTGTACAGTACAAAATTATTGTTTTCTAGGTTTTTTTTTTTTTTCATGTCCTAAAACCCCCAGTACAGTACAATGTTATTGTAAATTTAAAAAAAGGCTTGAAAATGTTTGAAAGTTTTACATTTTATCCCAATTTACCACGCCGGTGTGCTTTGTCATGTTGACATTGTTGACGTACAGTACTCATCAGAGGTGAGTCGCTTTCATGAGCTGCGAGGAATTAGTGTGCTTCCTAGTTCCAAATCTAAACCTAACCCTATGGAGGACACGCCCTGCTTCAATATTACTGGCTCCAGGACACGTGCTGCTGCACTATGATTGGCTGTTGTATCCTTGTCGAACATGGCCTTCCAGACGGGAAAAGAGGTATGTGACTTAAGTGTGGCGGCGTTAATGTTTCCCACTAACCGTAACCCACCCTAATCCTAACCTTAACTGCCTTCAGCCCCAACCCTAGCCCTAAACCTAACCATAACAAAGTTCCTTGTTTTTGTTTCGTACAAATGTGATAACTTTGGGATGGTCATCGTATTACATCTTGGTAGCCTGCCCTTCCCGCGACACAGGAGCCAATCATCTTGCAGCGGGGCGTGTCCTGCCTAGAAACTATGTGGGAATCTGAATGTGTTGCCACAGACGAAAGGCTTGACAAAAAATTTTTTTACTGTACTAAATAGCATGTTGCAGACTCCAGAGACTTTTATTTTGTACTCCTCAGAGTTAACAACGCAGCCATGTCGCTCTCTCTCTGCCAGTGTTATATGCACAGTAGACAATAGATATAGCCATCATCACATGGGCGCCATGTCAATGCACCATGGTCAACATGGCTGCCACATAGGCATGGGAGGTATGTTGACCCACAGCTCGTGACCATAGGTGAGGGTAGGAACATAGATCGACTGGTAAATCGAGAGCTTCGCCTTTTGGCTTAGCTCCTTCTTCACCACAACGGACTGATACAAAGTCCGTATCACTGCACCGATCCGCCTGTCGATCTCCCGTTCCATTCTTCCCTCACTTGTGAGCAAGACCCCAATATATTTGAACTCCTCCACTTGGGGCGGGATCTCATCCCCGACACAGAGAGAGCACTCCACCATTTTCCGACTGAGGACCATGATCTCAGATTTGGAGGTGCTGATTCTCATCCCAGCCGCTTCACACTCACAGCTTGATGAAGCCAACAGAACCACATCATCTGCAAAAAGCAGAGATGCAATACTGAGGTCACCAAACCGGACCTCGGCTGCGCCTAGAAATTCTGTCCATAAAAGTTATGAACGGAATCGGTGACAAAGGGCAGCCTTGGCGGAGTCCAACCCTCACCGGAAACGAGTCCGACTTACTGCCGGCAATGCAGACTAAACTCTGACACTGTTCGTACAGGGACCGAACAGCCCGTATCAGGGGGGTTCGGCACCCCATACTCCCGGAGCAACCCCCACAGAACTCCCCGAGGGACACGGTCAAACGCCTTCTCCAAGTCCACAAAACACATGTAGACTGGTTGGGCAAACTCCCATGCACCCTCGAGGATGTCCACGCGATGTTGCAGAGACGTGTCAACCAGGACAGCCCCACAACATCCAGAGCCTTTAGCCTCAACCCCAGAGATAGGAGAGCCCGCCTCAGAGACCCAAGACTCTGCTTCCTCATGGGAAGGCGTGTCGGTGGAATGGAGGAGGTCTTCGAAGTATTCACCCCACCGACACACAACATCCCGAGTCGAGGTCAGCAGTGCCCCATCCCCACTATACACAGTGTTGATGGTGCACTGGTTCCCCCTCCTGAGATGCCGGATGGTGGACCAGAATTTCCTCAAAGCCATTCGGGAGTCGTTCTCCATGGCCTCACCAAACTCCTCCCACGTCCGAGTTTTTGCCTCAGCAACCACCAAAGCTGCATTCCGCTTGGCCAGCCACTACCCATCAGCTGCCTCAGGAGTCCCACAGGCCAAAAAGGCCCAATAGGACTCCTTCTTCAGCTTGACGGCATCCCTCACTGCTGGTGTCCACCAACGGGTTCAGGGATTACCGCCACGACAGGCACCGACTACCTTACGGCCACAGCTCCGGAAGGCCGTCTCAGCAATGGAGGCGCGCAACATGGTCCACTCAGTCTCCTGAGTGGACCAGTCAACATGGTCCCCCGCCTCCCCCGAGACGTGGGTGAAGTTTTGCCTTCTGACGGGATTCTGCCAGACGCTCCCAGCAGACCCTCACAATACGTTTGGGCCTGCCAGGTCGGACTGGCATCTTCCCCCACCATCGGAGCCAACTCACCACGAGGTGGTGATCATTTGACAGTTCCGCCCTTCTCTTCACCCGAGTGTCCAAGATATGCGGCCGCAAGTCCGATGACACGACCACAAAGTCGATCATCGAACTGCGACCTCGGGTGTCCTGGTCCTGAGTCCACGTGTGGACACCCTTATGCTTGAACATGGTGTTCGTTATGGACAATCCGTGGTGAGCACAGAAGTCCAATAACAGAACACCACTCGGGTTCTGATCGGGGGGTGCCGTTCCTCCCAATCACGCCCTTCCAGGTCTCACTGTCATTGCCCACGTGAGCATTGAAGTCCCCCAGCAGAACGATGGAGTCCCCAGCGGGAGCGCTCTCCAGAACCACCTCCAAGGACTCCAAAAAGGGTGGGTACTCTGAACTGTTGTATGGTGCATAGGCACAAATAACACTCACAAATAACACACACCGAAGGCGGAGTGAGGCTACCCTCTCGTCCACCGGGGTGAAGCCCAATGTACAGACGCCGACTGCCTCCCACCGTGGGCAACTCCAGAGTGGAAGAGAATCCAACCCCTGTCAAGAGGACACGTACCAGAGCCCAAGCTCTGTGTGGAGGTGAGCCCGACTATATCTAGTCAGAACTTCTCGGCCTCGCACACCAGCTCAGGCTCCTTCCCTGCCAGAGAGGTGACGTTCCACGTCCCGAGAGCCAGCGTTTGTAGCCGGGGATCGGATAGCCAAGGTCCCTGCCTTCGGTCACCACCCAGCTCACAATGCACCCGAGGGGGACCCCGGTGACCCGCGTCCGAGCAAGGGAAAACACAATCCAATAATGTTTCTCATGATATGGGGTTTTTGGAGCCGTGCTTTGCCTGGTCCCTCACCTAGGACCTGTTTCTCATGGGTGACCCTGCCAGGGGCATAAAGCCCCAGACAACTTAGCTCCTAGGATCATTGGGACACAGAAACCTCTCCACTACGATAAGGTGAAGGCCCAAGGAAGGGAGTAATGTGGTAATGCCGGTATATAAAATAAATAAATAAACAGGCAGTAATGTGGTAATACCGGTGTGTGTGTGTGTGTGTGTGTGTGTGTGTGTGTGTGTGTGTGTGTGTGTGTGTGTATTTTTATTATTATTATTTTTTTTTTAAACAATTGTGCAAAATGATGCTGAGTCCTCTAGCAATTAGAGCAGTTTGAAATGACTAATAGAACAATAGTCTGGTGCAGAGACTTCAAGAGATTAATGCAGTTTAAAGTGACTAGTAGTGTGATAATCTGGGACAATGTCAGTTGTGCAAATGGTGCAGATACTTCTCAAGCACGAGTGGCCAGTATTGGTCAATAACAGATATCCAAGCAGTGCAGGGTGGCGAGACGACTACAGCGGGTGCACGAGTAATGTATGATTGGCCCGACAGAGATGTGACTACAATCTCAAGACAAAATTGGCAGCATGTTACAAAGGAATTGTAAATTAACTGTTTAAGAAGTTAATGGTTACATGGTTAAAGGCTACATTGCGCCACAGCACCAGTAAACAACAGAGGCCAATTCTGGAACTAAGAGACTTAGTCAAAGGCATTTTAAGTGAAACTATTTTTGGACACATTGTTTACTCCCGACGGTCTGTTTGATCCGATATTCGTTATGTCGGGGTCCATTTTATTGAGGTTCCACTGTACTCATTTGTTGAATTTAGTGGTATTATTTTCCGACACTGGGTTGACCCCATTATTTACTCTTTACTCTTTGTTTGATATGTGGAAAACGTAATTTTTACAAATTTTATTGAAAAGGTTAAGTAGCAGCATTAAACACGATTCATCCATATAAATTGGTGGCCCTGAAACAACATCTCTAATAACATTATATGGTTTGCAATAGTGTTGCCGTGTTGACTTTATACAGTGATGCCTTCAGATACGAGTGTGACCCGACTTAAGAGGTTTTCGAGAAATGAGCTGTCGATGGGCTGATTTCTTTTTTGCTTTGACTTGCGAGCGCAAACTTGAGATACGAGCGCTGTATGGTGGCAGGTGACCCAACTCGCTTCACAACCAACAGTTAGCAGTTAGCAAACAATTCTCACTTGAAGGCTTGCTGTCAAATTAAATATTAAAACAAAGAGAATTACACACTTTATTTAAAACAAATACAAATACCTCCGCAAGCTTAATGGTAACTTACAATGGGAAACACCATATTCACACGTGTTAACAATTAGCTTCTATATGACTGTGAGGTTACCCTTTAAGCAATGGATATCTGAACACAAACGGTGGAACGACACATGTATAAAAATACAATAACAATACTCACGGGCATATATTCTTTATACCCTGCGAAGAACAGGCAATATTATTGCCGCACACGAAGCAAAGAGAGGAGCTGTGTATCCAGTACAGTATATCCGTATGTCTGTCTTATACTGCCCCCAGGTGGCCAAGGCGTACACACCAGAATTAGCACCATTATGTGCAATGAAAGAGAAACTGTGAAAAAAAGCTGTTTGTTTCTAATTCTATTTAATTATGTCATTAGAGTGCTATTTTCTCGTTTAAAAAAAAACACATTACAAAAAGAATGTCGTTTTTTTGGGTGGGGGCTGAAATGGAGTACAAGCATTTTCAATCATTTCAATGAGGAAAGATGATTTGAGATATGAGTGTTTCGAGTTACGAGCGTGGTCATGGGTTAGGGTGAACCTCTGTAATTTTGCATTCCTAGCATATGTGGCTGACTATATTAACAATAAAACAAGTGTAAAAATAACACTGCACATTCTATTTCAAAGCAAGAAAATTGAAAAAAGTAATTGAATTTGAGATTTTACAGAAAGTCAACAAATATAATGTTCAAAAAAAAAGACATCTGTCTTTTCAAATTCAAAATTGTACTGTATAAACTAAGAAATGCTTGAAGATTCAACTTTCCTGAGAATCATAAACTAATATTTAGTTGCATAACCACGGTTTCTGATAACTGCTTCACATCTGTGGTGCATGGAGTCGACCAACTTCTGGCAGCGTTCAACAGGTATTGCAGCCCAGGACAATTGTACTAAGTTCCACAGTTCCTCTGCATTTCTTGGTTTTGCCTCATGAACCGCATTTTTTATGTCAGCCCACAGGTTTTCTCTGGGATTAAGGTCCTTCCGGGGATTGTGCTGGCCACTCCATTACTTGATCTATTTGTCAGGAACCATGATTTTGCTCGCTTGCTTGTGTGTTTGGAGTCCTTGTCTTGTTGAAACCCCCATTTCAAAGGCATTTCCTCTTCAGCATACGGCCACATGACTACTTCCAGCATTCTGATGTACTCAAACTGATCCATGATCCCTGCTATGCGATAAATAGGACCAACACCATAGTGTGAGAAACATCCCCATATCATGATGCTTGCACCACCATGCTTCTTCTCCGTCTTCACTCTGTGGCTTGCATTCAGTGTTTGCAGGATGTCTGACCCTTGGACCCAAAGGAACAATCTTATGCTCATCAGTCCACAAAATATTACGCTCTTTTTTTTTTTTTTTTAAGGCTAGTCAATGTGTTCTTTGGCAAATTGTAACCGCTTCAGCATGTCTTTTTATTAACAATGGGACTTTGCGGGGGGCTTCTTGCTGGTAACTTGGCTTCACATAGACGTCGTCTGATTGTTACAGTACTCACAGGCAACCTTAGATCTTCTTTGATCCTCCTGGAGCTGATCATTGGCTGAGCCTTTGCCAGTTTGGTTATTCTCCGATCTTTTTCTTTTTCTTCCTCGCCTTACTGGTTTTGGCTGCCATTTTAAAGCGTTTGATATCATTTTCGCTGCGCAGCCTATCATTTTCTGCACTTCTTTATAGTTTTTCCCCTCTTTTATTAATTTCTGAATCAAAGAGCGTTCTTCTGAACAGTGTCTTGAACGACCCCCAAGGACAAATGCACAGCCAGCATATGCAGCGTCAGTTGCCTTGATCCTCAAATAAGGGCCACCTGTTTAACACCTATTTTTTTTCACCTCACTAAGTGAACTAAGCACTGCTATTTTTTTTTAAAACACGCCCCTTTCAGTTAATGATTCAGCATCATGCACGTCATGCTTGTTGGTTTTCTATACCTTTACAAAAGCTTCTAGAAGGTGGAATGCTTATTGCCTGCTATGTATTTCCCCCGTCCCAGCTAACCTACAAGCTACAGCTAACGCGGCTAAATACGATGCCGAGCCACAGAGGCAAACGTGGCTAAATACAATGCTGAGCTGCGTTGTCAATGCAGCATGAGTCATTAATTATCGCCTCCATGACAGCAGATAAACTACATTTTGAGAACTATCGCTATCACGGAGGGAGGATAAGACGGGAGACAGATGGCGGGGAAACCACTTGCTAAGCAAAACACCAAAATAAGTGATTGGGTGGTCCAGTACACTTGTCACATTCTGTAGGTCTGGCTGGAATTGCGTTATGGCAGAGATTAGCCAACTTTGAAGCGCAAAACATCAGGCAAATTAGTCCGCGTTTCTAGAGGAATACACTGAAATATACGCTAACGTTAGACAGCTACATAAACAAAGGGATCGGAAACCAGAAATGAATTAATTGGTCACCGCTGCTACGTCACTCGAGAAAATGGGCCTATAAATTTAAAAGTACATTAATATTGTCAATATTTAGAGTAAGATAACATTTATTAGTCCCACAGTAGGGAATTTGCATGGATACAGGAAACACAAAAAGAGCATGCGACAGAAGACATTTGGCTGCAAATGTGTCCACCATACAAGGTTGATGCAATAAATACAGTAAAATAACAAATATTGAAGCCATAATTTTCTAACGATTACAATAATAGAGTAATGATTATTTTCTGACACTGAACAGTATGCAGAATTTTTGTATCCTATTACATAATATACTGCAATAACTGTCCCATGGTAATGTTCTTGACATAATTTAAAAAATATGGAGGTTCAGACAAATTGTTCTGGAAGTGAATTTTTATAGGTTGGCAGCTTTGCAGTCATAGCCATAAATGCAATTTTACTAGTGATTGTTTTATCATTAATAATTGGCGGGTTTTATTTATTTTTTATATTTTATTTAATGTAAAGTGCTTTTTGTTGCATTTTGTTTTTGTATGAAAAGCCCTTACAAAGTCCGTTTGATTGATAATTCCTTTCGGTGTTTCGGCTTTCGGCTTTGCCACGGCCCCCCGCCCGCCCGCCCGCCCAGTTCCGGTTTAGCTCAAGAATTTTCATTTTTATTTTATATTTTTTTAGTGTCTTTACAGTTATTGATCAAATTATATGAAAATGACCTACCTATACAATGATATTTGTGCCTATCAGCTGGACTATTAGAAATTCTGGCCGCATGCGTGTTTCTCACTATTGTGTTTGCACCCTCGCACCTCTCAGGCTCCATCCCAGCAGCAGATGAGGATGTGGCCAGGCAGTGATGGTGGAGGTGGGGGTCAGGACCCAGCATACACCCAGTTGCTGCTCCACAAGCCGGCTGCCTCCCAACAACACCAGCGCCACTTCCTGGATCAGCCCCACCATCCCCACCCGACCTACTCCCACCACGGGAACGGCGGGCGCGGCCTGCGACAGGGCGGACAGACGGGCATCGGCGGAGGAGGGGGCCAGCAGGGATCCTCGCCCCAGATGAGTGACAGCATGGATGTGGGCGTGTCCCTAGGGCTGCACCACCTGGGGGCGGTGTCTTCCATGGAGGCGTCTCAATTCGGCTCCGCCTCCCTACCCCTCGCTCTGCCGATGGGACTGTCTGCCTTCCGGACTCGGACGGCCCCCGCCGCACCCGGGCCGCAAGCGCCGCCCCCTGAGGACTACTACCCTGCCTCCAACAACAATAACCCCGCTGCAGGGGGCAGAGGGAGGCCGGACTCAGACGAGGGGCCGGCCAACTCTTGATAAAACCTGAACCATGCCCTAAAGCCATACAATTTTAACTACAACTACGACAACTACACATATACAGCCGGAGTTCAGAGACAAAGACATGAACTTTGTGCTGAAGGAGACAGTCTGTACTGCATGAGAGGAGGAGGATGCTGGGAAAACTCTCCTTTTTATCCTGTTTTACTTTTTCGTCTTTTGTTGCGACTGTCATTTGAAATTGAATGATTGTGACAAGTTTGTTTTTATTAATATTATTGTTGTTGGTTAATATTATTTGATTTTTTTTTTTTTTTTTTCCCTCCCCCCCCCCCCCTGTGGTTTGAGGAGTTGTGTGTTCTATTGGTGTTTTGAGCCTGGAGAGGAGGGAGGAGGATGAAGAGGATATAGAGGCCCCTTGCTTTTCTATTTCACTCCATTCGGAGGCAGAAAGTGGAAGGAGAGCACACTTTTCATGTTTACAAATTACAACATTAGTATGTTGTCATTTACAGCGTTTAGAGGAGCGGTCACAACACACACACACACACACACACACACTCATATGCACCTCTTTTCAACAGGAGAGACATCGTGTGTGATTCAGGACTCTTGGATTTTCTCTCCTGAGTGTTATGTGTTTTTTGGTTATTTTGTTTGTTTTTGTCCTCCCTCTGTCACGCCCAGTTGTGACAGGTGTATAGAGGCAGGTGGAGGGAAGAGAAGGTGACAGAATACTGATGCCTTCCTGGCACTCACAGGGATCTTCTCCGCATCCTCTCATCTTCCTCTCCTCCTCCTCCTCCTCCTCCTCCTGTTGTTTCTTCTCCAGACAGCTCCTCCTCTCTGTGCTGCTAATCATCATGACAACTGGTCCGGATTGCTGCTAAAGATCCAACACAGATCAATAAAGAATTAAAAAGAATAGAAACAGAAAGTTTAAAAAACGAAACTTTTTAACCCTTCTGCTTAAGAGAAAAGGATAAAGTAAGAACCACTGCATCTCAATGTATTTATTACTATTTAACAAGAAAAAAACAAACTGAAAGTAACCCTTTTTTCTGCTCTTCTTTGTTTGGTTGCCTTCTTTCTGCAGGTGAGCTCTGATTGGCTATTGTAACAGTGACAGTAACTGGTGACGTGGGAATGTCACTGGTTGTGGGGAATGGGTGGTTCGGGAGGGTTTGGGGCAAAATAAAGTTGGATATATAATAAGAATAAAGAGTATACTTTTGCACACCAAAGTCAAACAAAAATCAGATCTCCACTTTTATTCCTACTAACCTGATTCATGACCATCTTGTCAGGACAAAGCTTGTCTACTTATGTGACTTTGAATCGGGAGGATGTTAATTTTAGTAGCAATAACAGAGACCTCCGGGGCAGCACTGGTGCAAGACTGGTTAGCACATCTGCCTTACAGTTCTGAAGTCCTGGGTTCAAATCCGGCCTTGTCTGTGGAGTTTAAATGTTCTCCCAGTGCCAAATCAGATGTTAATCATAAACATTGAATAAACTGACTGAATAGCATATCTCCCTCACAGTTCCGAGGTCGTGGGTTTGTATCCGGGCTCCGGCCTTACTGAGTGGCGTTTGCATGTTTTCCCCCATGCTTGCATGGGTTTTCTCCAGGTACTCCGGTTTCCTCCCACATTCCAAAAACATGCCTTGTAGGTTAATTGAAGACTAAATTGTCCGTAGGTGTGGATGAGAGTGCGAATGGTGGTGTGTCTGTGTGTGCCCTGCGACCAGTTCAGGGTGTAACCTCCAGCGGTAAATGAACATTTCCCCTACATAACGCACCCAGATTATGATCTAACTATGAACTGTGTTTGGCAAATAGGAAGGTGTTCACGAGCTGATGGGACAACCGCGAGGAGGCTGAGTTAATATTTGATAGACGCTTTTTCAAATTATACATGCACAAATTACATTGTAACAAAGGCTTGGGATTTACTACATGTAATGACTATACTGAATGTCCATAGTTTCTTTTGGGGAGGTTTCAGGAACTCGCAAGTTTAAATTTTTATCATTGTAATTGTCAGAGGAGGGACCAAGTCATTGCTTTGCAAGTCACAAGTAAGTCTCAAGTCTTTACCCTCAAGTCCCAAGTCAAGACCGGCAAGTCCCGAGTCAAGTCGCAAGTCCTACACTTTCAGTTTCGAGTCCTTTTAACAAAAAGTAATAATACATTTTAATATGTATAGTATTTATATATGTAATTAATATCCATCCATCCATTTTCTAGGTTCTAGGTTAATTGAAGACTCTAAATTGCCCGTAGGTGTGAATTGTGAGTGCGAATGCTTTTTTGTTTCTATCTGCCCCGCGATCGGCTGGCGACCAGTTCAGGGTGTACCCCACCTTTCGCCCGAAGATAGGTGGGATAGGCTCCAGCACGCCCGCGACCCTAGTGAGGATAAGCAGTACAGAAAGTGGATGGATGGATATTTTAAAATCCATATTCATTTATCAAAATTAATTTGTTGTGCTTTGAACCTTTGTAAGAGAACTCGAGGGCTGATTGATGAAATTTTTGCACCTTCAAAGCCAATCATGCGGGGGGACTTTGGGGACCGATCGATAGTACATTTTCAATTATTCTAAGAAAATGCTATTTTATTAGTTTTTCTCACTTTATTTCTGAAGTTACAAATAGCATATAGCGGGATACTGCATTTTCTTGTCTACAAACAAGAGTAGTGAGGCAATTTCAAACAAAAATTAAAAAGCAAAAAATAAATTTGTTTAAACTTGGTATTTCTTGCATCAAAAACAAAAGGCATTAATTTAAAAAAGGAGGAATACAAATTTGTCATCTTGTTATAAAGGCACAATCCAACTGTGGTATCTCAGTCAGAACACTAGGGAGCACTGCGCAGAAATATTTCATCAAAAAGAGACGACGAAGAAGAAAAGGACACAAAGAAGAATGTAGCTTCAATGCCGTGTCAGAAATTCACTCACTCACTACTCCCTACTCCCCATGTAGGGTGGCACCATATCAAGGGTGGGCAAACGTTTTGGCTCAGGGGCCACAATGACCAGATTCTTACATATAAAAAATAAACACCAAAAAAGGCACTATAGTGTTAATATAGATTTAGAATTTTTAACTTCAGTGAAAAAGTATTTAGTAGTCCATTCTACAACCCCAATACCAATGATGTTGGGACGTTTGGTTAAACATAAATAAAAAACAGAATACAATGATTTGCAAATCATGTTCAACCTATCTTTAATTGAATACACTACAAAGACAAGATATTTAACTATTTTCTCACGCACCTGTTCCCAATTAGCCTGTTCACCTGTGGGATGTTCCAAACAGGTGTTTGATGAGCATTCCTCAACGTTCTCAGTCTTTTTTGCCACCTGTCACAGCTTTTTTGGAACGTGTTGCAGCTATAAAATTCAAAGTTAATGATTATTTGCTAAAAAAAATAAATAAAGTTTGTTAGTTTGAACATTAAATATCTTGTCTTTGTAGTGTATTCAATTAAATATAGGTTGAATAGGATTTGCAAATCATTGTATTCTGTTTTTACTTATGTTTAACACAATGTCCCAACTTCATTGGAATTGGGGTTGTATATTAAACACTTTTCTTTTCTTTGGCCCACTCATGGTTGAAGAAGGGTTCAGAGCAGTGGCAGAGTAAAAACAAAACAGCCAAAGTCAAGTCAATGTATCACTGTACCTGGTGGAACCACTGGGCATTACAGCACAACCTGCTGGAACCACTCGGCATTACAGGACATGGTCAAATGAATGCAGTCATGATTTTGATATGATTTTGGCGATTCTGTACCAATCTTGGGCGAGCTGAATTGAAATGAGCAACGGGCTGGACGTGGCCCGCGTGCCGTAGTTTGCCCATCTCTGCAAAGTGGACCAAATAGTGAGCTCATTCATAACAGCTTTTGGGCATCTGGGAGCGTAAAAAGGCGTCATCTTATTTTATGTGAGTGGACGGCAAAATAATAATAATAATAATGAATAAGGATGCCAGAACATTGTGCTGCATACCTGTTGCCCATCCTGACCAAGACACTTTTGTAACATATGTTTTAATCTCACTGAGGTTTTCCTTGATAAAGTTTAAATGGGGGGGAAAAAAAGAAAAAAAAGTGCTGCATACAGTTGCGCACAACACTGTACCATTAAAGGTATACCCTTTCACAGGTATAGATAATAATACAAACATACTTTGGGGGCTGTTTTTTAAAATGTTATTTGTTGATGCCAAATGCTCTGGCATTTACAAAAAAATGTAAACCTCATGAAAATCGATTGAAAAATGCACAAGTTACGACCTAATTTCAATGTGGATGCATTGCCTTTAATGGGAATGTCGCCCCTGCCAACATGGCCTCCACGTAGGCACATTTGTTAGCCGGGCTGCTACAGCGCGCTCGTGCCAACATGGCCGCCATGTAGCCACGTTGGTTAGACGAGCTACTCCAGCGCGCTGGTGTGTCGAAGTCTTCATATCTATGCTGACCACAGATAGTGGCAACGGTCCATGGAGGAGGTTACACCACAGTGGAATTACGGTTTCCGGCGGACGTAATTAAAGGTAACACCGTTTTGGCAGTTCGGGTAAATTACACTATTTTGCTCTGTCGAGAAACGCCATGAAGTGTTTGTGTGCGGTGTAGTTTAAGTAAATTCAATTCCTCCATTGTAAACTGAAAGGACGAAAAAAAGGAAAAAATAAAAATAAAAAAGACAGATACCACAAGACGAATTTCGGCATATATGAATTCCAAAGCCTTATATGCTTTACAGTATTTTGTAAACAGGTTTACAACTTCAGTACGTACTGCCAAGTGTCATATTGCCCTCTTAGAGCATTTGGAGTGACGGTCAAACCATTATCTTCAGTGAAATTTGCTACAGGTTAATCCACGCAGTCAGCCGGGTGACAGACTGAGACGTATGATAAACCAACTGTTTCATATCCTTATCAACAGGCCAGTCGCACCCCACCATAGTCATGAACCACGGTACACAGCACTGTTTTGTGTCGTGTTTTGAAGTGTCGCCATTTATTATTTGTCCTTTGGGTTCTCGTTCAGCCAATGAAGACTGTAGCAGTCCTTGGAGGGGGCATCGGGGGATTGGCCGCATCTTACTATCTCTGCAAAAGTCCCCAGGTTGCTAAGGTAGTACACAAATCCAAAAATGTGTTGGATTACTATGCTTCTCCATTTGTAGACTTTTTTTTTTTTTTTTTGAAACCATTGACAGTGTTTGTGTGTTTTCTCCCCAAGGTAATTTTACTTGAGTCCAGTAGTCGTTATGGGGGTTGGCTGTGGTCCACCAGGAGGTCCGATGGAGCGGTGTTCGAACATGGAGCCAGAGGGATTCGACCTGCTGGGGCAGTGGGAAGAAATACCCTTAATATGGTAAGCCTTATTGCAGTCACGAGGTGTTTTTTGTTGCAGGTGTTGAAATATTACACATCAAATTTGAGGACATTGCTTTGTCCATTATTCAAATATAGTGTGTGTTTGTTTAGGTAGAGGACCTGGGTCTTTCAGGAGAGGTTCTGCCTGTCACCTACAGACACGATGCATCCAAAAACAGATATCTATATGTCAACAAACAACTTCATAGGATGCCCTCAGGAATAAGGTAAATGACTGGTTACAACAAAAGGTTCATTAAGTACAGCGGAAGTTTCCATTTTGCACTTAAAATGCAGTTGACTTCGTCTGTCAGTTCCAGAATTGGCCGCTGTTGTTTACTGGTGCTGTGGCGCAAAGCAGGCTGAGGGCACTGACGTATTTCCGGGCTCATGTGATGTGTCAATGTTGGTTGCACTTTAAAGTCAGTGTCATGGTTGGTTATAGATGATCGCATCGGAGCCACCCAGGCACGCTACCATTATCGGATACTGCAAGGGCAATACATGAGCCATTAAAAAAGATGACCGCTATTCACACACAAATGCCTTAGTAACACACAAAGACATATGAGAAAACATTACTGATTGGCATATATTCTTCCTAATCTGTGAAAAACGGTAAAGAACATTTATCACAACTTTCTTCTTCTACTTTTTTTTTTCTTTTCTTTTTTTAACCTTACAGTTAATGAGTAGCTCCATGCATGCATCGCACCACACTGCCCCTACGAGGCCAAGGTGGACACAGCAGGATTTCAATTATTTTAATACACTATTATTTTAGTTGTTCCAAATGAACTTTCTGGTTGTTCTTTTAAGTTATATTTAAAGTTGAGTTTTGGTAGTTGAATAAATGCAAAGTTTTGAAATAAATGAATAATCGTGTTTATTCATCTCGATTTCAATATCAATCAAAATGATGATTGTTATTTTTTTTTGCCATAATCGCCCGGCCGTAGTGTAGCGTCCCCTCCTCCCTTCACACTGCGCATGTGCGCACGAGCTGTGAAGCAAATCCAAACAAACGTGACAGATCATATAGCCAATAGCGCTCACCATAAATAAATAGAAAAATTTACAGCCAATCTATATGATCGTATCAATAGTAATTGGCAGATCTCACTCATGGATTACCGGAATTGGCAGCATAAAACAATGATCGGATCGCCCCTAATTATACATAGTGTGCACAACATAAAGCATTGTTGGAATGTCAGTGCGAAGTAAATATTTTCATAATTTTGTAATCGATGTATTCTTTTAAGCATTATTATTAATTTGGGCAATTGCAGCGCCTCGCTTTTAGTGAGGTTAGTACATCATCACATGAATGCAATTGTACTAATATGTAGACCATGCAAACTCCACACACGCGAGGCTGGATTTGAACCCGGTTCCTCGGAACTGTGAGGCAGATGTCCTAACAAGTCGCCCGCCGAAAGAAAGGTCTTAGTTCCCAATGTATATGTCACTTTGTTAACTGAAATGTTATGTATCAAGTTCTAGTTGGATGCTTGGTATTAGGGAGTACTCAAGAGTGAATACTCATACTGGTATCGGCCTGAAAAAAAGCGGCATCGAACATCACTAATAATTCATATTGTTTTATATATATGCTAATAATATTGCGTTAATGTAAATAATGCTTTTGTACCAATGAGGCATCTCAAACAAACAATGACCCCCTTATATAACCAATAGCAGTCTCCTGTATCTTGTCTTGCTGTCTTTCAGTGGACTTCTCAGGACAGTCTCACCTTTCTCACGCCCCCTGCTATTCAGCATCGCCACAGAGATATTTGCAAAGAGAAGCAAAGGCGAAGACGAATCCATCCATTCGTTTGTGTCTCGAAGGCTTGGAAAAGAGGTGAGGATAAAGGGTAACCAATTTAGGCTTTATAATGTCCCGTCAAACAAAGTTGACGTATCGACCGCAGCGTCTTTTGAATAATGTCTTTTTGCCTTGGCGTTGATGTATGCACAAGACCCCCTCGCACTAGGTCTGCAATGATATTTTGTTTGAGCATCGTCATCGTGTGCGCAACAGTCTTATCGCAGGCTCTGCTGCGATGTTGGAGTACTGTAATATACAGTGAATCAACTATATTATTAAAAGTGACCAGCAGGACAATTATCATTTGTATCCGAAAGCTTTAGTTAAAACACTGTACGATCACACTGTGGTAATATGGACTTTATTTTGTTTCGTAACATAAAAATAAAACATTTGGTTAATATAGTCAGCCAGGGCTACTGGGAATGCAACGTTATCAATGTCCTTTCACCTTCGTTCCTGTCATACTGTGTTGCGCGTTTTTGTTTGCACATGAAGGACAAAAGTCCAAGAACACGATTCAAGTTTTTCCTCATGTTTTTGAGATTGTAGGGTGAACGCTGCAGCTTGCTACGAGTGCGGACTGAATGGGTGGCAACAACTGGGAGATGAAATGCCAATATTTTGAGGGTAAAAAACCCGTCAACAACATATTGGGGAAAAATAGAACTAGGAACTAGTTTGTTTTTGGACCGGTGAACTTAGTTCAAATTTTTGAATTACGAACTATGAACTGAAGTAGTTCATTTTTGGAATGTTGAACTGAACTTTGAAGTAGTTTGCATAGAAAATGAACTTTCCCAACACTGATCCTGTATTACTTCACAAGGTAATATATATCGCAGGTTCCAAAAAAATTCCAATGTCATTTTTTTTTCTCCCAGTATCGTGCAGCCCTACCTCGTACCCACTAACCAGTCTCCACAATGACATTACGTGTGTTTCTTTCTTTGTGTGTGTGTCGAGCCAGCTTGCAAACATTGCTGTGGACAGTCTGTGTCGAGGGGTGTTTGCGGGGGATTGCCGGAAGTTGAGTGTGCGCTCTTGTTTTCCCGTCCTCTACAACGCTGAGAAGCGCAGAGGTTCCCTAACACTTGGCATGCTTCTGGGCTCTGGTATGTCCCCACTTTCATTTGCATTTGAATTTGTGACTCCCCCCTGCACACATTTTACAGGAAATTGGATGTTCAAGTTGTATTGGTTTAAACCTGCAGGCCCCTCCCAAGTGGTTCCTCCTGGTCCTCTGAGCCAGCGATCTATGAAGGAGTCTTGGGCCCAGTGGTCCCTTAGAAGGGGGTTGGAGGACCTCCCGGAGTCCATCATTGACTTTCTCCAAAGGAGCGAGAGGGTCCAGCTACACCGGGAAGTGCCTGTAAAACACATCAATCCTTTGGCTATGGGTTCGACGGTAAGAGAAAAGACACACTTGCAACAACTTGTCCTGTTCAGCTGCATGCCCTTGCAGAATGGTGGATCTGTATGGCTTTGTGCTGGAACAGTTTTGCTGTGCAACAGGGGAGTTTGAAATTCTCCCTCTACTTATTTTAAATGTTTTTATTATTCTGATGTTTATTGAAAATGCAGCTGGACAGAAAAGGGTTGTAGGGGACAGATAGAGTGATAGAGTGGACAAGGTACTAAGGGGGTCAGAACCACAGCAGAACAATCGTGAGACAGTCTAGATAATTGAGCACAAGTAACATTACAACAGTCATTTGTAGATTGAGGACTAACCAAGAGAACATGATAAGAGAGGACAGAAAAGGGCAGGACAGGATGGAGGAAAATGAGCAAGGAGTCAAGCCAAGAGAAATGTGAAAACCCAGCACGCACCCTATTACTATGGTTACCAGGTCCCCGACTGGCAACCCTTATCCTTGTACCGTGATTGTGTGTGGTGGGGTATAGTGCATTAAAATTGGAGAAACTGGTGGGGGTGAGGCAAGACGGTCACAGGCCAATACTGACCCGCAACTGTCAGCCCCATCCAGGCCAACCAGCACCCCAAGGACGTGCGAATGTATGTAGTGCATTAAAAATCCGTGAGAGAAAGGCATGGCGGGCCAGAGAGCAGGCCGGAGTACCGGGACACCTGGTCAAGTGGCTTCCCTCCACAGATTGGTGTAGGATGCATTAAAATCAGAGGACCTCCCCCCCCCAAAACCAGCCATAGCCCATTGACCAGAACAGGGCCAGAAGCCGGGCCCGACTGAGGAAGGAGGCGCTGACACTCACCATGAGCCCCAAGTCAGCCGCGGGGACCCCACACAGCCCGAGGGAGAGAAGGGCGACGACCACGGTGGCGCGCCCCGGGGAGAGGGAAGAGTTACCTTGTGTATGAAATGCGCTATATAAATAAATTTGCTTTGCTTTATCTGACAGTTTAAAATATTTGTTATTGATATCAATTCAGCGGCACGGTGGCCGACTGGTTAGAGCGTCAGCCTCACAGTTCTGAGGTGCGGGGTTCAATCCCCGTCCCCGCCTGTGTGGAGTTTGCATGTTCTCCCCGTGCCTGCGTGGGTTTTCTACGGGCACTCCGGTTTCCTCCCACATCCCAAAAACATGCATTAATTGGAGACTCTAAATTGCCCGTAGGCATGACTGTGAGTGCGAATGGTTGTTTGTTTCGATGTGCCCTGCGATTGGCTGGCAACCAGTTCAGGGTGTACCCCGCCTCCTGCCCGATGACAGCTGGGATAGGCTCCAGCACGCCCGCGACCCTAGTGAGGAGAAGCGGCTCAGAAAATGGATGGATGGATGGATATCAATTCATCATAACATCTAGGCCTGGCCAGGAAAGAGTTATTTGTTGGCTGTATCCAGTGTTGGACTGGTCATACTATTGAATGATTTATTTCTTGCATTTAGTGAATAATGGTGAAGACACCCCCCCCCCCCAAAAAAAAAAATTATCGCATGCTAAATCACAATCGTAATATGTGTAAACAAACAAAAAATAATAATATATATATATATATTTGCAATTAATGTATGTTCACAAATGGTTCAGCACTACACCTGATCGACGACTGTAGTTTTAATTGGGCCCATATCGTTAAAAGCTTACTGGCTTCCCTGTGACAAGGACTGGCTAAGTGTGGCTAAAGGTTGAGCCCCATAAACACACGTGATGTTGTGGCTAACTACAATAAAGTGTGGCTAGGAGATTTTTTTTTTTATAAATACTGTTTAGCCACATTGTATAAAGGTTTGATGACCCAGTGCCAACATAGCTTTATGAGTCCTCTCTGTGATAGTGCTATGTAAATAGGACATACTAACTTAATCACGTCTCCATATGAATTTCATGTTGGGTGAGCTTGAGTGTGGTTCTTCTAACCACACTGTGTGTTTGTGTTTAGATCCATTTGGACGATGGGATCATAACAGCTGACCACATCATCTCTGCTTTGCCTGCTAAAGGTCAGTCGGAGCTTCATGACATCCCCTAAAAAAAAATTTTTCTCCTACAACCCCCAAAAAATGCTTCTTAGGTTAATTGAATACTAAATTGTCCATAGGGGTGAATGTACCTGGTTGTTTTCATGTGCTGTGTTAAACTGGTGACTTGTCAATGAGTTTTTATAACAATGAGAAAAGACCTCTTTCATGCAGTTGTGTGTCTATGTTGTGCTTTTAGTACTCTCATCTGTCCTGCCGTCCTCCTGTCTGCCGCTCATCCAGAAGCTGCAGGAGATCTCCTGTGTCACTGTCGCTGTGGTAAATCTGCAGTATGAGGGGTCTGTACTCCCTTTGACGGTGAGTACATCAATAAGAAACACACCAAAGGTGGCAAATATTTGTGTTAAAAAAAGAGTCATGGAAAAGTATTATGTACAGTAACGAAGTATTTGTACTTAGTGACTTTGCACCACACTCACAAAAGGAACAAGTGTGTACGTGTGTTTGTCCCTCATCAGGGATTTGGACACCTGGTTCCATCATCAGAGGATCTGGGCTTACTGGGTGTGGCCTATGACTCTGTCCCCTTCCCTCAACACGACAGACATAAAGGAGCAACAACAAGACTTACGGTACGCAGGGGTCACTAATGTTGCCTGAGGCTAGTCTGGTATCATTGCTCCCAAACCATTCTACCTTTATCTTGGGTGTCTTCCACCAGTCCAGTTTTGAGACCCTAACCCTTAGATGAGACATTTGACATGGTATTTTAAATTACATTTAGGACAGGTAGTTACACTTTGTCTCAAGACAACTATAATTTACACATGTAGATGTTTAAATTTAATGGGGGTTGGACAGATAATGTCCTCCAGTTTTGGAATGACTCATTTAACTGGGGTTTCAGTCCCTTTTCCTTCCCAATGTAGATAAATCTACATTTAAAAAAAAAACCTGGGTCATGTTTACAGCAGGTTGAGAATTATTGTACAATTCTTTACATAAACCATTTACAGTTATACCCAATGTCAATACATATTTTTGGAGAATATACCAATGCCATGTAACCCAGAAAGTGTAGCGCAGCTGTTTATGCAGTTCAGTTTGACAGCTTTGATTTGACTACCAAACACCATGGTGTCCATGTCCATTGTCTTACCTAGGTGATGATGGGTGGTGCCTGGTTCCATGAAGTGTTTGGCTCCCCAAGTGCAGTAACAGAGGGCCAGCTTTTAGAGCGAGCCACTGAGGCGGTGCGCTGTCACCTAGGAGTCACCTCGGCACCCAGCTGGAGTTGGGTTGCCCTACAGAAGGTACCATAGCTATGATGAAGGGGTTTGTGGCACTGTGTATTTCTTACTTTATTTGGGATACATAGTTGTTGACTTACAATGTTCATGTTTATCTCCCATCAGGATTGTATACCTCAGTATTATGAGGGCCACTTTTGGAGAGTAGGTAGGTATGAACTCGAGATTGAGACACTTTTCCTCTATAGTATTTTCATTTGGATGTGTGGTCTTCTGCCATTTCAGAGTACATGCGCAACTTCATCAAGAACAACCACCTTTCACTTTCTCTGATTGGGTCCTCCTATGATGGTGTGGCCGTCAATGATGTCATCTTTAGTGCAAGGGCAGCTGTAGAAGAGTTGTTGGGAACTGGAGTTTAATAGAGTTGCAATAACATGACCTTTTTTTAAATTTCTTTTTTTTAACTGTACTTCAGTATTGTGAAGGGTCCACTGTCCAACTGTATGTTGGACAGTGGACTCCTGCTATTTTCAGGGAATAGGGAACGGGCCAGACCACAGAGCGAAAATTCCATGCCCATTATAATTGTATTGGATTTTTATTTATTTTTTTAAGCCATCAATAAATCAGGGTGGCCCCAGCCCACCCAAAAAAGAAAAACATCTTTCCAAAAAAAGCAATTGCATCTGAAGATGCTGAACTGCGAGTATGGGTCTGGTGACCTCTCTCTGACACTAAATATTGATACATGCATTGAGCAGTGACTTCCAAATATTTAATCAGTGTATATAAAGGAAAGGAATAAAGTGAAACAAAGCCTTCACTTCTAGATCTAAAGAAAGTTGTACAATCTGCATTTTGTGATCTGAGCTTGCAATAAAATGAACAGTGATGAATGTACAAAACTTGGGATGACTGTATGCTGAGCAAAAATTTTAAATGGGTTAATTCTTGAGAAAACACCATGGGTGGGGTCGGGGGTGACGTGTCCTCTGGGAGGGAGGGGGAGCAAATCACATCTTAGTCCATTTGCAGAGATGTCAATGCAGTCTGCAAGGCTATCTATCTAAGGCCTAGCTTCTTCTTCTCTCTCTGCTTTTTTCGTACAACCTCCATGTTGCGGTCCTTCCACATGCTCTTTCTCAGTTTGATGGGACGGCTACCAACATACTTCCCTACACCGAAAGGAACACAGTTTTTCAGTTAAACATACAAGGCCTACTTTTGAAAAGGCAGTTGCTGTAAAGATATGACAAATACAAGCAAAAACACTGACCGTTCATCTCCCTCATGGCTCGCACATAATCATTTGGATCTTTGAAGCTGACAAAGCCATAGCCTTTTGTCTTTCCTGTGCGCTTGTCTCGCACCACCTGAGCTCAAGAAGAAGAAAAAACATCATACCTCAACGATTATCAAAACTGTTTGTACCTGAAACATACATGCAAAAAAAAATAAAATACCCACATTTACCATGCTGGATGGTTTCCAGACCCACCCACAATAAGTGAAAATTCAGGGTAGGCCATATAAAAAACATTTGAATTAAAGTCGTCCACGCATCCCAGACGATTTTATGCCGAGGACTGAAATCAGGTCATTCGACTTTCTCGACCTTATCGACATCACTAGAGAAGATCTTCACCTTCCCTTTCCGCGCCAGAGTCAGCGTGCTCTCACAGGTGGGTCTACTACGGGGAGGCAACCGATCAGAGGAAAGGGGGCGGTCTTAGCCAAACATGGGCAAAGCGGATACAAAACTGGGTAAAACAGAAGTAACTGTCAGAGGGGGCTTTTCTAGACATTCGTATGACAAAACCAAGGTGTTTTTTTTTTTTTAATGAAATTGATACTGTTATATGAAGTCCATGTCAGAGTCACTCTTTGGTAGTCTAAATAGCCAAAATACAGGACCTTTAAACATTTAAACTTATTAAAGCACACTATTTAACAAAGGTATTTGAACAAGTTTCAGTTTGTTTTTTTGAATAGTGTAATATGGACAGTACTACTGGATTGACTCGCTGGTGAGCCCTCAAGGCACAAGCCAAAAGTTGCAGTACCTGTAATAAAGTTCTGGGTGTGGTAAATACCCTTAGCACGTCAAAGCCAAATGTGTGTCTATAAGATTATCCTTTAGATCTGGGCTGTGTAAAGATTATGGGGTCAGGTCAATAATCTTAAATAATGAACGTGTTCAATATTTACAACCAAAAGTCTTTGTATGTGGGGGAAGCTGACATCTCCCTGAGCCATGACACCGTAAACTGTGATGTGCAACGGAATTTAGCCAATCAAAGACTGCCCTGCAAGAAACTAAATGTAAAACAAAACAAAAACAAACATGTCCTACCCGATGTATTTTGTATAAAAGTGTTTTTCCCAGAGGGGAAGAAATATTTTCCAGTCTTAGATTTGAAAAATCCTTACGTGTGTATCAAGACTTAGAGGGCAGCAATCTCTAGGGCATTGAGTTCAAGATGGCGCTTAACCGTGTGGACGCCTCGGTTATGTGCTCTCTATTATTTTCTGTTTTTGTGTTTTTCGGTCGTCTTTGGAGACATTACATGACTCACTTACGGGAAGACTTACTAAACATCAGGGATTCTACCCTGGACTTTCTTTCACCAACTTTTGCAAATCTGCTCAGAGTTTGTTGTCACATTTCTGTCGGACAATTATACATTACTCGTCCACTCACTGAAATAGTCTCGCCACGCTGCACTATTTGCATATCTGTTGTTGACCAATACTGGCACTCTTGTGCCTGAGTGCATCTGCATCATTTACACAATCGACATTGTCCCAGATTATCGCACTACTCGTCACTTTAAACTGCATATATTTCTTGAAGTCTCTGCGCCCTTTGCACAATGGTCATTGCACCGGACTATTGTTCTATTAGTCATGTCAAACTGCTCAAATTGCTAGAGGACTCTGCTTCTTTTTGCACGATGTACCGGCATTACTATATTACTGGCAAGCTTTTATTTAATGTCAATGTCTCAAAAGTATTCTCTGTCAATTGACTGTCTGTTGTACTAGAGCGGCTCCAACTACCAGAGACAAATTCCTTGTGTTTTTGACATACTTGGCAAATAAAGATGATTCTGATTCAGTTACTGTAGGTAGCGAGTCGATACAGACCTTCTTGTCTTGCGTTCTCAACGTACAAGTCCATCCTTTCCAAAGCATGGAGTAAGAGTACATGCAGATTTTCGCAATAAATGCACAGTAAAGCCTGGGAAGAGTGTTGACTGTGCCCTTAAGTCCTTTGAGTACGAGCACAACAACAAACCCACCTTCGCTTTGAGGAATGACGGATATCTGCTGAAGGCTCTGGCCAGTATGTCATCGTTGACCTCATTACCAAGATCCCCACAGAATATACGGAAGTCATCTACAAAGAAGGGAGGCCACAGTGAGACGAGGAAAGTTTCACTTCATACACAAGTGGACAAAATTGTTGGTACCCCTCTGTTAAAGAAAAACCCAGTGGGCACAAAAATTACTTGAATCTGACAAAAGCAATAATAAATAAAAAATGAAAATTAACCAATGAAAGCCAGACATTGCTTTTGAATTGTGGTTCAACAGAATTACACTGAACAAAAATATAAACGGAACATTTTGGTTTTGCTCCCATTTTTCGTAAGCTGCACTCCAATATCTAAAACTTTTTCTCCATTCACAAAGTGCCATTTCCCTCAAATATTGTTCACAAATCTGTCTAAATCTGTGTTAGTGAGCATTTCTCCTTTGTTGAGATGATCCATCCCACCTCACAGGTGTGGCATAACAAGATGCTGATTAGACAGCATGATTATTGCACAGGTGTGCCTTAGGCTGGCCACAATAAAAAGCCACCCTTAAATGTGCAATTTTATCACAAAAATCCTGATCGTGTAAAGCCTAATTGTAATATTATACAGTATGGCAATGCAAGTTAAAATTAAGTTTCTTAACATTGTATAAAGTGCCGAAAGCTAACTTGGTCGGTAAGTATTGATTCCACTTGTGCCATGTAATGGCTGCACGTAAACTTAAAATGAGCTGTAGGTTTCTTTGGGGTGCCGCAAAAGCTCTTAGAATCATTCGTATCAAATCTGTATGTACAGCCCAAAACGCAACACACTACCATTTACGAAAATAAGCGTGAATAACTCCATAACTCTCGGTCGGCCGTTGAGATGAACAGGATTTCTGCCAAACAAGATACCACGTGACCATCTGGTGACGACACGGCGAACACTCCAATAAGACCATCTCTAAACAGTTTGATGTTCCTGTGACTACACTTGCACATGCATGTATTATTCAGAAATTTAAGATCCACGGCAGCCAAGCCTCCCTGGATGTGACCGCAGAAGGAAAACTGATGACAAATTGAAGAGACGAATAATACGTATGGTAACAAATGACCTTTCAAACCTGAGACAACTGGAGAAGTTTGCTCATGAATATTGGGCCAGAATACCTGCTGGGAGGTGCAGAAATGTCATTGAAAGTTATAGAAATCGTTTGATTAGAGTGATTGCCTCAAAACGTTGTGCAACAAAACTTTCAGGGTACCAGCATTTCTGTCCAGTCCTGTTTCATGAGGTTGTTTTTTTAAAATAATTCTGTTGAACCACAATTCAAAATTATGTTTATTTACAGTGGGGCAAAAAGGTATTTAGTCAACCACCAATTGTGCAAGTTCTCCCACTTAAAAAGATTAGAGAGGCCTGTAATTTTCATCATAGGTAAACCTCACCGATGAGCGACAAAATGAGAGGAAAAAAAAATTTAAATCCAGAAAATCACATCTGATTTTTAAAGAATGTATTTACAAATTGTGGTTGAAAATAAGTATTTGGTCAATCACAAAAGTTCATCTCAATACTTTGTTATATACCTTATGTTGGCAATGACAGAGGTCAAATATTTTCTATAAGTCTTCACAAAGTTTTCACACACTGTTGCTGGTATTTAGGCGCATTCCTCCATGCAGATCTCCTCTAGAGCAGTGATGTTTTGGGGCTGTCACTGGGCAACACAACTCCTTCCAAAGATTTTCTGTAGTGTTGAGATCTGGAGACTGGCTGGGCCACTCCAGGACCTTGCTTCTTATGAAGCCACTCCTTTGTTGTGCCTGGTGTTTGGTATCATTGTCATGCTGAAGACCCAGCCATGTTTCATCTTCAATGCCCTTGCTGATGGAAGGAGGCTTTCACTAGACTTTACACCGATCTGATCGGCGTTATCGGTCGATAATTAGCAATTTATGCTGACCGGCTTTCATGTCATAAATCGCCGATCTGATCAATGACGTCATCGATCGGCAATACATTTTTTAAATCTTGTCAGTTAAAAAACACGTCATCGGTCTGTGACTATTTTGCGGTGTCTCAGACAAACAACACGTAAGTTATTTGCAGTCTCTGCACAACTGAAGTACGTTGTAGGCAACGTTATCTAAATGCTTCAACGCAAGATATTTTATCGAGCACCGGAAGAATGTACACGAGGAGCATGTCGCGTTCAAGCAACGCAGTGTGGGGGGGAGGAAAAAGTCAAAAAGTCAAACGGACTAACTCTGGACAACACCCGTCCATATAGCTGGGACAGTGAGAAAGTTAAAGCATGTCATTAACAGTATTTTATTAAAGTAATTCAATTGCAATAAAGTAATTTAATTACAGTAAGTTAGCACCCATTATTTCTGTCAGTTGTAATGTTGATTTGACCTAAACTTATGTCAGTGGCCAATCCTTGAATGCCCCCTAGATGTCATTGGTGTTTTAATTTTTGTCTAAAATGCTAGAGAATAATTTGAGGTGGGAAGGGCTCCAGCACGCCCGCAACCCTTGTGAGGATAAGATGTACAGAAAAAGTATGGATACAGTATACAGTACACAAGTATATACAATAAATGAACAAGTCATGTAAATGGACACATTGCTCTATCTTGTGATCGGATCGGTGATCGTTTTTTTTTTTTTTTTTTTTTTTTTTTTTTTTTTTAAACTTGATCGGTGATCGGCCCCAAAAATCTTGATCGTGTAAAGCCTAGTTTTCACTCAAAATCTCACAATACATGGCCCCATTCTTTCTTTCCTTTACAAGGATCAGTCGCCCTGGTCCTTTGCAGAAAAACAGCCCCAAAGCATGATGTTTCCACCCCCATGCTTCACAGTAGGTATGGTCTTCTTTGGATGCAACTCAGCATTCTTTCTCCTCCAAACACAACAAGTTGAGTTTTTACCAAAAAGTTCTATTTTGGTTTCATCTGACCATGTGACATTTTCCCAATCCTCTTCTAGATCATCCAAATGCTCTCTAGCAAACTTCAGACGGGCCTGGACATGTACTGGCTTCAGCAGGGGGACAATGTCTGGCACTGCAGGATTTGAGTCCCTGGCGGCGTACTGTGTTACTGATACTGTTACTTCGTTACACTGGTCCCAAGTCTCTGCAGGTCATTCACTAGGAACCCGTGTGGTTCTGGGATTTTTCCTCAACGTTCTTGTGATCATTTTGAACCAACGGGGTGAGATCTTGCGTGGAGCCCCAGATCGAGGGAGATTATCAGTGGTATGTTTTCCGTTTTCTAATAATTGGTCCCACAGTTGATTTCTCCACACCAAGCTGCTTGCCTATTGCCGATTCAATCTTCCCAGCCTGGTGCAGGTCTACAATTTTGTTTCTTTGACAGCTATTTGATTTTGGCCATAGTGGAGTTTGGAGTGTGACTTTTTGAGTTTGTGGACAGGTGTCTTTTATTCTGATAACAAGTTAAAACAGGTGCCATTAATACAGGTAATGAGTGCAGGACAGAGGAGCCAGTGAGAGCCATAAATCTTGCTTGTTTGTAGGTGACACTTATTTTCCACCATAATTGGCTAATAAATTCTAAACAAAAAAACAAAAAAGGGGGGGGAAAAAAAAAAAAAAAAACCAAACCATTTTCTGGACCCCTCCCCCCCTCATTTTGTCTCACATAGGTGAGGTATACCTATGATGAAAATTACAGGCCTCTCTCATCTTTTTAAGTGGGAGAACTTGCACAATTGGTGGCTGACAATACTTTTTTTGCCCCACTGTATTATTACTTTTTTCAGATTCAAGATATTTCTGTGACCA